>NW_020291556.1:0-110199 GCF_003184765.1 Aspergillus aculeatinus CBS 121060 | reverse complement strand
CTCCCCCTCCCCCCCCTCCAATCCTCCTCTCCTTTTACTCTGCAATAGGTGGGCTTGAGAATCAAACCACCTATTTATCATCATGGATGGGGATCTCAGTCTCTCCCAGTCTTTGGGAGGACTACGCATTGCCAACCCTGATGATGCTTCGTTGCATTCGTCTGAAGATGCATCAACACCTGCCGCCGGCGCTGCTTCAATAGCAGACTCCGACCTGGTACGCGATCCCGCAACCTCCGAACGGCCAGAAAGTGCCTCCTCTACCTATCTTCCCCGACCGTCAGCACCTCCTTCGAGCTCCGAAGTCCAAGAAGCCCTCGCCGCGGTACAAGTCGAGCCCTCAACGAGGACCTTTGAGAGTCGGAGCTCGATATACAGCCCATACTCAGACCCTGCACAGCCGCAACCCTCGCAACCTTCACAAGCGACGCCTCAATACTCCTCCTATGTGCCTTCGCAGCAACCCAACCCCGGTCCGCAGTCCTCCTCCCGTCCACTCTCCTCATTCTACGCGAACGGGTCCACCTCCACTCTGGCAGCTCGCGAAGGCTCATATCGAATTCGGACCGATTCCGCCGCGTCTTCCGCCTCTGAAAGTCTGGCTCGGGCGGAGTCTCGCGGAGGCTCTGCGGCCTACCAAGCGGGTGTCCCCATACGCGATAACAATCACAACGATCGGTCGTACCGCACGGCACAATTACCTCCCGGAAATACACCAATGGTCATGCGTCAACCCTCTCGCGCCCACAGGGGTCCGTCGACTGGTTCCCCGTATGCCATGGAGAATGGTCCCAGCTCGAGCAGTGAAGATTGGCAAGATCGGGGTGCGGCTGTTGCTGTACGGCAGGAAATTGACGCCAACGGTAAACCGGTCGCGCGTTATATTAAAAAGGGGGTCCGCGATTTCTCGTTCGCTCATACGCTCGGGGAAGGCTCGTACAGTACCGTCGTATTGGGCACGGACCGTCAGACACTCAAGGAATACGCGATCAAGATTTTGGACAAGCGACACATCATCAAGGAGAAGAAGGTCAAGTATGTCAACATCGAGAAGGACACTCTCAACCGACTCACCGAACACCCGGGTATTGTTCGGTTGTATTACACATTTCAGGACGAACGGTCCCTATACTTCGTCTTGGATCTCTGCAAGGGAGGCGAGTTGCTGGGGGTATTGAAGCGCATGACTACTTTCGATGAAGAATGCACGAGGTTCTACGGTGCCCAGATCCTAGACACGATCGACTATATGCACAGACGTGGCGTCATCCATCGAGACTTAAAACCGGAGAATGTTTTACTGGACGGTCAGATGCACATCAAAATCACCGACTTCGGAACGGCCAAGATTCTCAAAAGTCAACGGAAACCGAGCCCGAACTCCAGCGGGATGCCTCCGCTCGATGCGACCGAAATTCCTGAGGATGAACGCGCGAGCTCTTTTGTTGGCACCGCAGAGTATGTCAGCCCGGAGCTCCTGACAGACAAGAATGCATGCAAGGCAAGTGATCTGTGGGCCTTTGGCTGTATCATCTTCCAACTTCTCGCGGGGCGGCCTCCTTTTAAGGCTGGAAACGAGTATCAAACCTTCCAAAAGATCGTCGCGCTCGATTACGAGTTTCCTCCCGGGTTCCCTGCGATCGCTCGCGATTTAGTCGAACGCCTGCTGGTACTGGACCCGGCGCGTCGTTTGCCGATCGAGCACAT
This sequence comes from Aspergillus aculeatinus CBS 121060, assembly GCF_003184765.1. NCBI lineage: Eukaryota > Fungi > Ascomycota > Eurotiomycetes > Eurotiales > Aspergillaceae > Aspergillus > Aspergillus aculeatinus. The sequence continues at coordinate 108,492 of NW_020291556.1, read as the reverse complement.
CAAGAACCACGAATTTTTCCAGGGCATCACCTGGGGTCCGGATCTATGGAAGCGGAAGGCGCCTCGTCTCAAGGCATACGTTCCGCCCCCGCGCGAGCCCATTAAGCTCAACAACGGCGGCAATGGTGAGAGCTATCCCGCAAGCATCAATGCAGCCTCCGTAAGCAATAACGCTAGCCAACGGGTTGTTCCTCGACTAGTGACCGAACTCCCGCCGCCGAGTCAGCTGGACATCGAATGGTCGCCCGTACTGACGAAAACCAATGAACGGATCCTCAAACTCGGCAACCTGGTCGTTTTGTCTTCTCCCGCTGCCCACAGTCCAGTCTCAAAGAATGGCGGTGAATACGAAGCGCCTCGGAAATTCTCGCGATTCTTCGGTGGCAGCACGACCAAGAAGCGTCAGCGCCTAGTCATGGTGACCTCCTCTGGTCGGATCATCATGGCAGCATCTGGCGGCGATGAGAAGAAAGCGAAGTTGGAACTGTCTCTTCTTACTCCGGGCACAACATATCGGACCTCAACAGACGCTAAGGGGACCTCTTGTTGGGTAGTGGATACGGTAAGTGCAATCTCTTAGTGAAGATGGGTCTGGTCTCTAACCCAAACGTCTAGCGTGACAAACATTATGTCTTTGAGGATCCCAAGCCGTCATCTGGTAGCGTAGGAACGACCGCCATGTCCACTCAGGAGTGGTTGGATACTCTGGACCGAGCCAAAGAGATGGCTTTGTCACAACAGGGGAATGGCTCATATTCAGATGACGCCTTCCGCGACCTGTCATCCGGCTTGTCTAGCCATGCTAATACGTTGGACCGGAGCTCAGAACTCCAGCAAGAAAGCGCACCCACGGGCCGTGCCACTTTGGTCAAACAACCACCAACCGATACGGATTCGGTTAAAGGGAAGAAGCGATTCAGCCGACGCCATTCGAAGAACGGCCTTGCGGCGGTCTTCTAGGCCCTTCTCACGTACTCTTCTCTCACTCAAACTTCATTCCCCGATCTCTTCTCCATCACTTTCTCTCCATTCCCTGAAAAGTTGGGATGCTGTCCACTGCGCAGGATCGCACACATAACTCTCCTCTTGTCTTTGGAACATAACTCGTGCGCGTGTTTTGCTTGATATCCCTGAGTGTTTCCCGCAGCTGCGATTGGCAATTCTGTTTCTCTTTGCTACTACTTAGCAGGTCTTGCTTTGGGCTATTGTTTATCGCGGGAGACCCAGTCGTACACTCTAGCCAGCGACTCGTCGATTTTCCTTTGTTTGCATCTCGTGTAAGAATTGTGATGTGGTCTCATTTGTGTGTGACTTTTTGCCTGCATCTTTGCAATGATGAGCGTTGTTTTTCTTCTTTCTCTTGTTGAGATTGTTGCATTTAGATGGGAAGGAGTATGCATATATATCCCTCATCTGGCCCGTTTACCACTTTCGATCGCATCAATCTATTTTGCGCGATACTTCCTTTATTTCATTCTGATATATATCCTTTGGACCTGGCGAGATCCAGGATCTCGAGATCAATAGATCTTGATTGTTGGTGGGAGAGACGAGAGAGAAAGACAGTGCCATAGAGTGCACCTTCTCGCTGGGAGTTATCAAATCAAATTTCTAATCTCTTTTTATCTTGTTCAAGGGGTTTGTTGTTGATCAGCGACAGGATCCGGTGTTGGCTCGGAGCTTACTTAGGTTTCTTTTTTCTTTCTGGCTTCACTTTGGCCGCCCTCTTTACTCTTTGATCACCCATATTCCCAGGGCTATCAAAACCCCCTCTCCATATTCAAGACGGGGAACTCGATAATAGTACCTTCAAATGCAAATACATTCCAAATCTCTGGTGTAATAATTTGTGCATCCGAGACGCCGCTATCGTATGTACAAGGCTTGTGTCATAAATGCTCCCCTTCCTCATCGATTCCGGAACCAGAGGATAGTTATGTACAGCTGGTGAGTAGGATGTTAGGTTTACCTAGGTAGATAGGTGAATTTCCCTTCTTCATACCCAATTCGATCGGCGTTCCCTTTCTTGAGCCGAAACTACCCATCCGATATAGTAGTACAGTAAAGCACTGTGAGGTTACCGAGCCGCTCATACCAAGAGCACGAGCAAGAGCCAGAGCCAGAGCTTAGATGAACAACCAGTCAATCCGGGAAGCATCCAGCTCCTGGATCCAATCGAAATCGCCATCATCGTCGTCGTCGTCGTGGTCATCGTCATCAACATCTTCTTCGTTATTATAAACATTATCGTGATCATTAGTACCGGTATTAGGATTAGTAGTGAAAGGATTTGTCGGATCCGGCGCATTCGCGACAGATGCCCAGGGATTGGCCGAAAAGGAGCCAGCCTGCTGCTGCCGCTGCTGGCGCCGCAGATTCTTCCGCTGGCGCCGCTCCTCGACCCTCTGATCGCGCTTGCGCCACATCAGACTCAGTACCCAGGCGGCGTTGCGCACGTTGACGCTCGTGATGTCGTAGTAGAGGGCGCGGAGCTTGTCGAGCAGGAACGGGCGGAGGGCGGGGTCAGCGCACTCGGCGCCGGCGATGAAGGTGGGCCAGATTAGGCACTTGAAGTGCGGGTCGGCGACGGGGATGAGGGCGATTTGGCGGATGAGGAGGTCGGTGACGGCCCCGTGGTCGGCGGGGAGGCCGAAGTGGCGGGGCGGACTTGACGGATTCGCCGCTAGGCGCGGGCGGGAGAGGGCGCGGCTGGCGTAGAGGTAGACGGCGGCTTGGTAGATGGTGGCGAGGGCGGTGCGCATGGAGAGGTCCGGGAGGTGGAGGAAGCTTTGCATGGATTGCGCCCAGGCGGCGGGGTCGAAGGCTTGGATGTGGGCAAGAAGGGCGGCGGGGGATTGGAGCGGGTTGGCATGGGCGGAGAGGTGGGGGGAGGTGAAGACCATTTTGGGGAGGTGGGGAGGGGAGGAGGGTTGGTTGTTGTCGTCAGGTCCCTGGGAGTCATCATGTTCCATGTAGAGACCCGCGTGGATGAGAAAGATCACTTCGAGGAGGTAGCCGGGGCAGCCGACCCAGGAGGTCTCTTCGAGTCGCTTGAGGACTGCCGGGCCCATGTTCGAGGTGTAGAAGGGTCGCGTGAGGGAGCCGGGGCGGGCCAACGTAGAGCCCATCAGTTGGATACTGGACAGGGTCAGATGAGAGCAGGAAACAGAATAGCGGAGATTTAGAGTCGACATACATGAGGATGCCATCTATCGCAAAGTCATCTAACCAGGAAAAGAGCCCCTGGGTTGCCGGGCCATCTGGGTGATCGCCTTCTTGGCGGCCTTTGAGGAGTTTCTTGGCTCCTTCAAGATGGTACTTCCAGGCTCCGTCGCCGGATTCAATCGCATCCATCAACGCAAGTAACATGATCGCGGCCAGCGTTCGGTTGTCATGGCGCATGACGGGATCTTGGATGTCTTGCGACAATCGCTGCAGTGCACGCTGTTTGAATCCGAGGAAATGTTCGTATACTTTCGAGGCCGGTCGGCGCGACAAGGACCCGATCACAGCCTTCTCTACGTCCTCCGACGAGAGCAATGTTCCTGCGGCTGCAGTTTCCACGCTCCAGGGTCCCGGAGAGAAATCTTCGTTGGCTAGAATGGCGTAGTGTAAAGCACCCAGGGCTGAAAGCACGTGGGCGAGTAGGGAGGAGTCGCCGACTAGGGGAGTCAAGTCGCGGAACGGGTTTTGGCCGTTTGAATAGAGCGTAAGATAATTGGCAAGGTACTGGTTGACTTTGACTCCGGGTCAGCATGAACCTGGGGTCCAAGGAATGTTCATCACGTACAGTGGATGATGTACTGTCTGGAAAAGCTGTCCAAATCCTTGAACAATGGATCCACCAGACCCCAGGGCGCAGGGACAGAGTCAAGAAGCTGAGGGGTGCGTTGTATTACGTGGCTATCGGCCATCACCAGGTCGTTGGATTCGTGCGACATCTCAACATGGTCGGTGTCGTGCGGAAGTGCAGGGCCGATTGTGTCGGGTGACGCTGTCGAAGCTGGCGAAGAAGAGCTGGAGCCATTGTCCCGTCTTGCACTCGAAGCACTCTTCACAACATCGTCGTAGCTGCGACCCATCATTTTCCCGCGACTGGCAACGCCGCCCTTCACCCAGACGAGGGGTTTCTGATAGCCCAGACATTCCTTCCCCGCATCGCGACACTTGCGACAGGTGGGCAAACCATTGTCGCATACGATCCGGCGACGGCGGCAAGTATAGCAGCCTTGGGTCATTGTTCCCCTTCAAGCGTGCGCATGTAAGGCTGTGCGCAATCGAGGTTGGTCACTGAATTGGCGTAGCGGGGGTGGGACAGGTCCGTGGTGCAGTGGAAGAACGGAGTACTCGAAACGGGGGGATCTGGAAACAACGCTCGACATCATTGAAAATCGATCTCAAGGATGAAGACTGTAGTTAGAAGCATTGCTTGTGGGTTAGTGAAACACCCGATGGTAGGCTTTGCATGATTCGCATGATTCATCGTAAGTGACAGGAGTTGAGTTCGGAGGAAGAGCCGGGGCGAGACTCGAGAAGCCTGGAGAAGGTGCCATGCCATCCATTCATTGATTGGTGGAGGGCATCTGACTCAATGGACGGACCGGATTGAAAACAGCTAGCCGGATCAGGCTAGACTGCGGCAGAGGCACAAACAAGCCAAACAAACAACATTCGTTGTATTGGTGTTGGAATACTTTATCAAGGTCAAAATATGAAGAGATGAAGAGATGAAGAGATGAAGAGATGAAGAGATGAAGAGATGAAGAGAGAAACTTGAGGGGTTTTAGAATAGCGAAGCCAGGGACTCAAGGGGAATCTTAGAAAAAGGGGTCAGATGGATTATACTAAGTACCGTACTCATAACACTCCGTAGCGATGCAGCCACCCACCCGTGATCCCCAGCCAACCAAACTCACCAGCCAATCCGGTCAGCATCGTCTCCATCCATGATTTCCCTGCCTCCCGCACTTTCACTCCTTCACTTTGGCTTCACCACTTTCACTTTCACCTTCACCTTCAGGGGAAGCTGCCGACTTGGCCTGGGATTATGAGCCTTGGTGGCTAGTAGTGCTTGTTGCTTTCTGTTGACTTGCAATGTACCTGTCCCCGTCAGACCAGTCTTGTGTTGTTTGCCGATCTACTATTCATTTCACCCTCACCTGCAGCAGCGGCTACACCAGTGCGCGCTTTGGCTGCCTCCCCCTGTCGCATGAAGTGGACTGGCCCTGAGTCTCGCTCAGAGTGAATCGCTTTCCTCATTTCTTCAGAAAATTCGTTGCTCTTCATTATCCCATCGTACCCTAACATTCTAGTCTTTATCTCCCAAGAAATTATATCCGCGAGGTGGTCCGTGTGGTTATCGCGATCGCGGGGGATCAACAACGGTAAACCCGCCGCCACTCACAGACCTTCGCAGCCACATCCCTTTTGGCCGGTCAAATCGGTGATTGTCGCGCATCGCTCAGCATTCCTCTCGCATTCGGGAAACCCCTCCCTAGTCGGTGCGCGTGTTGTTGGTCCTTGATTGACACAGCCGCCGCTCGAGAGTTGGGATTTGTTGGGTCACTGCGCGGTTCGCTCAGACGATGTTTACCAGGTCCTCCAAAGCCACCTCCACGGTCACCTCCATCGACATGGTCTCTCAGGCTCAAGTTCTCGATCGCTCCTTACCGGCGCAAAGCACGCTCTCCTCCACCTCCCGCCATTCGCATTCCAGCCGACGACATCGCTCCAGTCGCTCTCACCATGGCGGTCTGACCCATCAACCCCAGAACGAATTCCCCATTTTCACTCATACCGGCGATGTGGAGATCGTAATCCGCGCGGGGGCACAGGAGCAACGCTACCTTCTTCACCGGCTCATACTGACGCAGTGCTCTGGGTTTTTCGAAGCAAGCACTCGGGATGGGTGGTCACCGCAAGCCCCCCCTCGGCCATCCAATCCAGACCCAGGGGTCCTGTCCAGAATCAGCGAGGACACCTCTTCGTTGTCTAACGGCTCAACCCTGGCTCAATCGGAGAGTGGAGGGTCGTCCTGGTCCCCGGAGAAACGGCGCTGGAAATATGAGCTCGACTGGGAAAACAAGGCCGAGGATGAGGAGCCGATCCTCGTACAAAAGGTGTGTATGCCGCCTGTTCCCATTGCAGCTGACTTTGGCTGATCTGCTGTCAAGCCGCCGAGCTACTCCAGCGCCTTTGGCTGCGAGCCCGGGCAGTATCCTCCGTCGGTGACGAAACCATCGAACACGCAGACGGGATTTGTTCGATCGATGGCCAATCTGGCCGGGATGCAGTCGGCCGTGATTCTACCGCACAGGAACAGCTCTTCCAACCCGCCAGTGGACCCCATCATCCGGGACTACGACAACCTGTTCCGGATGTTCTACAACTACCCGCCGACGATCAACAGCGTCAACATCGCGACCGCCTACTCCGAGTGCCGTGCGCTGCTCTCCCTGGCGGACATGTACGATGCGCTTCCGGTCACCGGACCACGGGTGGACCATCATCTGCTGGGCTTCGGATCGCGGCTCTTCAAGCAGATCGCCAAGTACCCTCCCAGCTATCTCAAGCTGGGCTACATGGCGCGGAGTCGCGTCATCTTCTCTGAGGCACTGATCCACGTCGTCGGCCAGTGGCCGGCTGCTGTGCCGCACCTGCGCAACGGCAGCTACTCGCCGCTCCCGAATGCGGTCCTGGACATCATCGAAGACAAGGTCGAAGACCTCGAAGACCTGAAGGCGCGCGTCGACTCCAAGCTGCTCCGACTCACCCTGACCACCTCGCGCGGCGAGCGCGTCAGTCCGACCAACGCCTACCTCGACTGGCTGGCCGTTTCCCTGTTTCGACAATGGTTCGTCGACAGCACCACTCCGCCCCCGCCGCCCATCCTCAAAAACACCTCGACGAACCCGAGCAGCCATCACCACAGTCACAGCCACAGCCACAGCCATGGTAGCCACCACCGATCCACCGCCAACCTCCCCTCGTCATCCTCCTCGTCCAGCTCCCCGCCATACTCCCCCGCGCGCGTCTACCGCCTCATCGGCTCCCCCTCCACCCAAGCCTACCTGCCGCACGATGACCTCAAGCGCTTCCTCAAAGTCCACCCCACCCCCTCCGCGGAAGCCCTATACAACCGCGAGGTGATGAAACGGTTTGAGCGGAAGATGGACGAAATTAAACGGCTGGCCCGCGAGATCGTCAAGCCCCTGATGCGGAACTTTCTGGAGTTGGACCTGAAAGACAGCGGCAGTACTGGCCATAGTAGTGAGGGCAGCGGACTACCATACCTGACCTGCACCAAGGTCGAAGATGAGGATATTCCATGGGAGTGATCCACCCATCACACCCAGTGCAACGACTCGACACGCGACAAACGATCACGCAATTTTACTTTTCTACTTGAGAAGCTCCTCCCCTCCCTTTTTACACATGCTTTACTTCCCATTGGTTTTGGTTGCTTTCGATACCCGGTTCATGAATATAGTTTTGCACGGTTGATGGTCGATGCTGGATGGATTAACGATATAAACGGATATGAGGTTCACGTCTACTGTTTTGGTTTCTTCTTCTTTCTTTTTTCTTTACGTCTTTTTCTGAACCTCTGGTGTCCCCCCCCCCTCTTGTTCAAGTTCCCCTTCCTTATGAATGAACGATGATGCTGTCCACTCGCCAAAAACCCAATTAGTCCTAGTCCTAGTGAATGTGCTATGAAGTTATGAATACAAATGCAAGCTACGGGGTTCCTTTTCGTCTTGTTTCTTCGGGCGTTTTGCTCAGAGCTTGGAATAGTCTTACCTCTTCCTGATGAGGTGGTGGGCACTAGTTGGATTGATGATGTTACAGTGAAGAGGAATGGGGACAACTAAGATAAATTGGATCCTGGGATCAAGATTTATTTATACCATTGGGTTAACGCACCCAAGCCCAAGGGTCTTTCTTCCATTTGTAGGTAGAGGTTTGCGTGGTCACTTGCTATGTATGTTCTTGCGTGGACCGTAGCAGGATGGCTCTCCTTATCGGATCTACATGTCTAAGGTACACGGCCGGAACCGGCTAAGTGGGACACACGCACTCGTCAAGCTTCATTTATCGTACATTGAATATAATTTACATAGAGCATGGACTCCTTCCTGTGTAGTTATGAAAGAGGAGAGAGAGAACAGGGGTCCTCACAATACACACACACACATACACATAACATAACATAATCATACATCTACCTTGCATTCACCTCCGGAATCTCATTGCACAGCTCCCAGAGCCATACCATGAGCCAACAAGGCTGAGGGTAACTAGCTTAGGTACCTACCTACCGACGGAAGGCAAGCTCACTTCTGCTTCCCGATGACCTCGATCCCGCCCATCCACCCCCGTAGCACCTCCGGCACGACCACCACCTCCCGCTTGGGGTCCCAGCCATGCTCCAGGATCGCGGCCAACACGCGGGGGACGGCCATGGCGGTGCCGTTGACGGTGTGCGCGAACCGCGTGGGGGCCTTGTTTTTCTGGGCCTTGCCGTCGCGCACCCGGGTCGCGAGGCGGCGGCTCTGGTAGTCCGTGCAGATCGAGGCGGAGGTGACCTCGCCCCAGGCGGATTCGAGCGATGCGGTTGCATCGGTGCCATCGACAGTCCCCTCGGCGGGGGCCGCACTGCGCAGCCGCGAGGGGAACAGGACCTCGATGTCGCGCTTGCGGCTGGCGCTGGCGCCCAGATCGAAGGTGGGCATCTCCAGGACGCGGGCGGGCAGGCCCAGGGAGTGCAGGATCTCGGTCTGGATGGCCAGCAGCTCGGTGAAGAGGTCGTCGGATGAAGACGACCCGTCGGCGGCGGCGATCGCGTCGGCCCACGCGAACATCTCGACCTTGGTGAATTCGTGGACGCGGTACAGGCCCTTGGTGTCGACGCCGCGGGAGCCGGCCTCGGCGCGGTAGCAGCGGCTGGGGCCGACCAGTTTCAGCGGGAGGTCGGCGGAGTCGAAGGTGCGGCCGGCGTGCATGGCGGCGAGCGGGATCTCGGCGGTGCCGGCGAGGGCGCGCTGGGGCTTCGCGCCGTTCTCCTTGTCCTTGTCGGCTTGCTCGAGGGTGAAGATCTGCTGCTCGTTGTGCTGGTCGCGGGGCTGGAAGCCGCACGCGTCGGCGATGTGCGAGTAGACGATCGAGGGCGGGGAGACGGGCTTCCAGCCGTGGCGGCGCGCCACGGTCAGCGCGTACTGGATGAGGGCCTGCTCCAGGAGCGCGCCCTCGTTGGTGAGGAAGTACCAGCCCCACCCGGTGGTGGTGGCCGAGCTGGTGAAGTCCAGGAGGCCCAGCGTGGTGCCGATGTGGACGTGCGACCGCGTCGGGTCGGGGTTGGAAGCCCAGTCGGGCAGTGGGGAGGCCGGGTCGAAGTTGAGGTAGGAGATGAGGGTCGGGGCGTCGCCGATGGGCGTGTCGGCCGAGGACAGGTTGGGCAGGGAGAGCGCCAGCCGCTGCATCTCTTCATCGCAGGTCTGTTGCCGCGTGAGCTGGGCTTGGGACTCGCTTCTCAGTTGGGTCGCCTCGGCGCGCAATTGGGAGATGCTTGGTTCGGTGGGGGAGGTGGCATCGTCCGGGTTCTTTGCTTGAGCGGCGGCGATCTCCGCGATGGCTTTCTCGAGTTTCTTGATCTGGGACCGCGGGGCGCGAAGGTTGACGTCGATCTCGCCGATCTCGTCATACAACTGCTGGATGGTGGAGGGGTGTTGGGCGTGGGCTGGGTAGTTGCGGTCGCGACAGTTCTGGGCGTATAGCTCGGGGTTTTTGCGGATGTGCTTCACGTCGGGGGTGGGTTTGGGCGCGGTCGGCGGGCGGACAAGCTGGGAGCGGCGGCGGGCGGAGGAGGAGAAGGGGCGGCGAGTGAGGGCTCTGCAGCCCAGGCAGATATAGGGGGGATTTGGCGGAGGCATTGAGAGGGGGTTGTATGGATTGAGGTTGGAGAGCAGCAGGAAGGAAGATCGGAAGAAAGAGAGCACAGCAGGAGATTATCGATGGGTTGATGAATTGACCCGCTCCACCTTTCCCGATCAGGTATTTACACTACGCCCCCGCGGCCGTGGACCTGCTCATATCAATATACAGTAGCTAATTATCTTGATAGCTGAGGACCAAGACTCGTCATTTAATTCATACTAAGTAGAGTTTGGACCAATATTCCAGACATAATCTTCACTACCAGGGATATGGATACCCCAGTCAATGATAAGACGAAAACATCTCTAGAAAAACCCAATCATGACGTACATACATACATGCTATGCGGAGAAACAATCTGTACCCAAATACTCACTCGTCACCCTCACCCCAACGCACCAAACCAAACCAACTATACCGCATCCCACCTCCTCTCCCCCCCCCAAATCCATATTTTATCCTCCCCGGATCTTCACCCCTAAAACCCCAATTTATGCTTCCTCACCCTCGCCCCAACGCCCACCACCACCAAAACCGCCCCAATCAGCACCCCCCACAGCGGAATATCCAACACATTGAGGTTGTACGTCGTCTGCGTCGCCGCGGCCACCGTCGCCAGCTCCAGCCCTAGCAGCAGATACCCGGACTGGCGGTGGTACTTGTACAGGGACTTGCCGCGGTCGACACTGCCCAGCACCTGGCGGGGCAGGAAGTACTGCACCACGCCGCCGGCGGCCTGCAGGATGATCACGAGGTAGGTGACCAGCCCCAGCACGCCGTGCGGGGAGGTGAAGCGGGCGTGGTCGCCCTTGTTGATCTCGATGATGAGGAACGCGGCCAGGAAGCCCAGCACGCTCAGGGCTTGGATGGTGTAGTGGATGACGGTGCCGCGGCGTTTCTGGACGGCGGTGGCGGTGGGTTGGAGGATGAGGGCGGCTTGGACTTGGAGGAGGAGGGCGGCGGAGTTGAGGAGCTGAACGAACACGGTGGGGGGTTAGATGGATGGATTTCGATGAAGATAGGAGGGGAGACTGACTGGGTGCGGGGAGAAGAAGATGAGAGGATGCGAGAGGATGCCGGTCCAGACGAGGATGGTGATCTGATTCAAGGTGTTTGGTTAGGATCTTTGAATGATTAATAATGGGTGGGTGGGTGGAAGGGTCTTACCAGCCAAATGCCTACTTGGGCGGCGAGGGCAGTACCTGGAAATTCAAATGAGGGTTAAGTCAGTGGTTGTTCGTGATTTATCTTGATGGCTGGAATACGCACCTCGGAAGAGGTTGGGATACAGAGAAGCATTGTCGTCGTCGGACTGAGGCCCATTGCCGGGAGTAGACAACAGCGGAGAGTCCTCGCGGGAATCGATGCTGTCCGGATGCAGCTGGGGGATGCCTGTGGCGGAGGCCATGAGGGCGTTGGAGTTGTTGCAGTATGGCTCAAAGAATGGAACTCAGCAGTATACTAGGTAGGATATCGATCAATAATCGCGGTGGTGTTGGAAGTGGCCAATGGGCAGGGGGTTATATGTCAGAGAGTCCGAAGCGAGCATGACGAATGTGGGGAGGAAAATGATGAATTGCTGCGGGGAAGATTGGAGTTAAGTTATACTCAGTAACGTTACAGTACTAAGTTAAAGCTACGTACTCTCATCCATAGACTGTAAAGTTAATACAAGTTTGTTCTACTGTACATAACCCCGAATTTCCAATATCTCCGAAAGACTCCGATCCAGTCAAAGGCTCCGATTTGCTCAGCATCGGTCTATAACTGATCAGGATGCCCTCCTCACCAGCTCTCGTATTATTCTGGCATGTGTTCAACAGAAAAAAGCAAGAAAAGAAATCGATTCGATAAGATCAAAATCCAAGAAAACAAATGTGTTAATAGATAAATTCCAGCTAAGTCAGAAAAAGCACAAAAGCAAATTCCGACTCCGGAAATTGCTTTGTCTGATTGAGAGATCTTGTGGAAGCTATTGAGATAAGAGAAGGACAAATCCTTATCTTACCGCGTACTGTACCTTACCTGAACAGTAATACAGTGTGAACATCACCACCACCACCACCACCACCTACTCCCCGCTGATTCTCAACCGGAGGCACCCACACCGTTACTCGTCCGAGTCCTCTCCGGCATCCTCGGGCGCGGTGAAGTAGTCCGTTGCTAATCCAGAACTCGGGGAGCACGTGCCCTCGCTACGTGCTGCGCGAACAGCACGGGGGGCCTCGAGAGCCGCTCCGTCAGCCTGAACCGCATAGTCTCCATAGTGATAACCACCAGGTTGGTGAGTAGAGGACAGGCAGCGAACAAGGCCTTTGGGTCGGACTCGAGGGGGCCGCGGCGTCTCGGCGTGTTTGGCAAAGTGCTCCGCCCAGGTGGCCTCCAGAGGCACGGTTTGAACGGGAGTCGCTTCATCATCGGTGGCTGGTGCAGCAGGATCAGGATTGGGTTTCTGCGCCTCTTCGCCACCAGTAGTGACAGAGACAACCGCTTTCTTCGAAGAGGTTTTGTTCGCAGGTGCAAGACGAGCTGCGGGGTGTGGAGTGGATGGACGAGTTGGCAGAGCGTGAGGGTGTGGCGCGTGGGGGTGCTGGCCCTTTCTCTCTGCCTCCCACTGAACGTGAGCTTGTTCTTCGGACATTGTCGGTTTGGGTAAAACTTATCTGAAAGGATCTGCGCGTAGACAGGACGGTCAGTGAAACGTATGGTGAAGGGGAATGAATGGCATTCGATCTCCGGGTGGGATTGGTGTCTTTATATAGCTGCGAGTCTATCGGGAAAGAACAACATTCACCCTCAATCTCATAGTATCGTCTGACAACTACATCAAAGAGTGTTCTCGAGTCTTTATTGTGGCAGCATTCATGGCATTCAACCAAGCGAAATGCTCCACCATCAATCCTGCCTAATTCCAACACAAAGGATTCCGAGGCTATTATCTGTTTTTCACAATATACCAGTGCCAGTTCCTCCTATCACCGCCATGGCAACTTGATCACCGAACTCTCCATCCCTGATCCAGGCTTGCCAAACACAACCTCCGCCCCCAGATTGCCTTCCTCCAACCGCATCACGATGTTGAACAACGTCGCCGTCCGGACAATCTTTGGTTGCGCTGGATCCTCCTGCCAGCAGATCGACTGCGGGCCGTCGCAGGTATCGGAGAAGATCTGACCGCGAAGCACCGTACCCGCAAGCTCAGCACCAGCCCCCTCGAGGACTTTGCTGTCAACAATCTCTCTCGCCAGCTCACGCACCCGGGCCAACCGGACCGGCGACCCGGACAGCCACGGCGGCTCGATTACCCGCCGGTTGAGCAGGAAATGGTTCGTGTGGGTGACCATGCCGTACTCGTCCTCAGGGAGATGATCATCCCCAAGAGGGGAGAGCTCTAGCCCGAGGGCGACAGTCGGGTCCGCGATGAGAATGTGCTGGCTGGAGGCGACGCCGCCCAGAGAGGACAGTTTCTGGACCGCCGTTTCGACAGAGTCGCTCTCCAGACACAGGCGCAGGGCGATATGGATCGGCAGATTGGAGCTGAGACAGGGATGGGCGCGGATGGCGTTGAGGCAGACGCCCACCCCGGCGCTATTGAAGCCGATCTTGCCGACGATGCCGGCCTGCTCATTGTCAGCATCTCATGATCAGCAGAGGAGAGAAGACCCAAGGGGCCTCACTTCCGTAACCATGTAAATGACTGGTTTGTCCGGTTGGATGATCTCGACCAGCGCGAGGTTGCCCTGTACTCGCGTGGTGAAATCCCAATTCTGGGCGAGGATGCGGCCCCGGTCCCGTCGGTGCAGCGCGAGACTCGTGCAGCCATCGGCAAACTTGCCGAAGGAGATCTCGCTGCGACAGTTCAGGGCGACGATCTCCAGGAGTGTAAGGCCCGCCCCGTCGGTGATGCCTTGCATCTCGGCCAGGAGGTCGGGGGTGGACCGCGCGATGGTGGCGCGGAATTCTTCGGCCAGAACGAGCACGTCGTCCCACGACATCTTCGAGGTATGTTGGAACATGGCCTCGTAGACGGCGAGCTGATTCCTGATCTGGGAATAGAGTTGCTTGCCATGTTGCAGGCCGATCTGCGACATCAGATGGAACGATTGATACTGGGGTACTGCATTAGCGACTTACTTCTCGCGGTGTGCCGCTGAGCACTATCTTGGGAGGTCCTTCTACCTCCACATGCATAGTGAGATTGTCGCGTCAAGCAGACTGATACAAAGGAGCAAAGAAGCAAAGAAGGCGAAGAGGGAGAAAGACGGTGCGACCTGCGCGGGGGAAGTTCTTATCAATCACTTGCTCCCGCATGGCCAAATGCGGGGAAAGCAAATCACGATAACCACTTTGAGCCAATGTTTACATGCCTGCATACAACCTAACTCATGATGAGTTCTTCATGAATTCACTTTCCCAACACCTCGCTTAAGGGTAGCCCATTCCCACAAACAGGATGACGATAATTCCAAAGCAGTATCAAATCGAGAACAGGCGAACAGCCTATCCTACTCTCTCTTAGTTCATCTCCAACACCCACACCAGGCACCCATCCATACTGAGATCCACTCTACTGTTCTTTTCAGCCATCTCTCACTGTTCTCTCTATCTAAAGATACTTTCTCTTCATTGAGATACACACTCTCTATCGAGGCACACTCTCTCTATCGAAACCCACACTCTCTATCAAAACCCACACACTCTCTACCAAACACATACTCTCTATCAAAACACACACTCTCTATCAAAAGACACTCTCTCTCCATCAAATTCACTCTTTCTCTCTTTTCCTTTCATCCAGAGACCTCACCAACCTCACCAACCTCAACAACCATCCCATCTCCAAACCCCCCAAGCCAAAATGACCAAACCCCACCCAACCCTCACCGAACAGCTCCATACCACCTACGACGCCCTCCTCCGGATCCTCTACACCCACACCGACGCGCAGGGCATCTCGCACCGTCCCTACGGTCTCGACTGGATCGACTTCGAGCGCCTGATGTACCGACTGCTGCTCCTGCAGGGGGTGGCGCGGCCCGGCGACCGCATCGCCCACGATCCGTGGGTGCTGTTCCTGGACCGGTATGCGCCGCGCTCGGTGCGCCGCTCCCCGAGCGAGGCCGGCCGCGTGGAGGTGGCGTTCTTCCCCAGCTCGATTCTGCAGTCACCTTCCTCCGGCTCTGCTCCCCGCTTGGTTTCTGGGGGTGTTGAGCAGGGTCGTCGCGGCGTCAATGGCTACGCCGACGGCAGCACCGGCAGCAACGGCTACGCCAACGGCAACGGCTATACCGGCAGTAACGGCTACGCTAGCAGCAACGGCAATCCCCCCATCAACGGTGACAGCGCTGGACCTCGTCCTCGGGTGGACTCCAACGGCCACGTGCACTTCGATCATACGGCTGTGCAGCGGGACCCGAGTCAGAGACGGTCGCCTTCTATCCCTAGGTACTTTCAATGACTTTGCTTTTTGGGGAGTGGGTAAGTTTGATACCTTTCAGGCATAACAATAAGAGTGTTGATGAGTGTGCAAATATCGATCAAACAGAAACTAAGTTCACGCACACTTTACCCTGTCAATATCTGTGTGTTCGTGACTGATGAATCCATCGTCGTTCGTTTATTCTGGAAGAGAAAGCACGATATGCGCGATGCATCTGGTGCTAGATTATGTGGAGGTGTTCTCTGGAGTTGGGGTCTGAGTTGACTTTTGTTCTGGCTATGTGTACAGAGTACTCTTTGATTTGTTGGGGATTCTTTATGTTGATGCTGCAGTGGTGATGTTTGTGTTTGTTGCAGTGTACAGCGTGCGTTTTCTTTCTGGTATCTGTTTGAGATTGTTATGAGCGACGATGATGGCCGGGCTATGAGCGATGATGATGATTATGAAATGTCCATGGGCTGGATGGGTGCGATGGAAGGGCGTCTAGACTTTTGGTCCGGCGTTGGCCAATTTACTTACACCTTGATGGAGTTCGAGTTGAGTTTGGTGTTTTCTCGGGTGTTGTGTTGTGTATGGAAGAGCGTGGACTGTCAAATCTGGGAGCAAGATCTTTCCTGTGTTCCTGTTATCGATGTAAAGTACCGAGTCTGTATCCCCCTTGAATTACTTGTGTCGAATTGCAATTACTGCTTTATGTGAGCACCCATCGAAAGTGTAGAGCGCAATCAGACCGGAGACCACCACCTCCCTCGTCCTCTCCACCTACCACCCCCATACATTACTATGACCTTACACAGCACAGCACACCCCAACCATACCCATCAAGCATATAAACCCAGACCCCTTGTCTCCGACCTGCCTTGCCCCACGTCCAAAGCCGCCTATCCCCGAACCCAAGCAAACCCCGTCAGCAAACCCCGGGAACCAGGTCGCACAGATCAGCCAGCCCCGCGGCGAGGGAGGGCAGGTGTCACGCCCGTGTAGAAGGTGAGGAAGAGAAGTCTCCTTTTCCCTTCCCATCCTTATCTTCGCAAGGTAAGCAGTTGACGAGGGCTGAGGAACGAGGCGAAACATTTTCATTCCAATGAGATCGGGTCCCAACCCTGGAACTACCTAGCCATTCCAGGACCTGGAATTGGGGATAGACGGGATGGGATGGGGGATGGTCTTGCGTCCCTAACCATCTCCAAACTCGGTTTTCTTTTTCTTTCGCCGAATAGAACTCGACAGATTGGAACTAGAAATCTGCTTGGGAAGAGAGATATCGTGAGGATCTGAGCGTGGGAGAAACACGCCACTAATGTAGTCTATACAAAAAGAAGATTCTTCCAAACCTGAAGCTACCTGCGTGAGAGAGATACTAGGTAGCTATCTTCCCCTCCCCCCACCCCCCACCGAAGACCACGATGCTCTACTGTAAACACACGCAAGAAGAACCCCCCCCCCCCACAAGTCAGGGAGATCCACACGAACCAGATAACCCATAGACAAGTAAACAGCAAAAGAACCCCGAGCACCCAAGTAAGTTCCCCAATGCACCGGCTGAAACAGTCACCGGCATCTCTGATTATTCCCCAACCTCGGGGCTAGTGCTGTACCACCGTCATAACTTTGTACACGATCTTTTTACTTCTTCTCGAACCAAACCCCGAAACGAAAAACCTCCGATGGAAGTTAGGTTCTGTCCCGAACTTGACCTTTTTCTTCCTCGAATTAGACCTTATACTTTCGATCGGTTGCTTATGCTTATCTGAGACAGAATCTCGGTGTGTTTCATCTTTGTCGATAGGATTATCCGAGTCAAGTGGGGGCGTTTTCTTCGTCTCAGACACCGAAAGGGCTGATTCGGTCTCTGATTGGATCGCTTGTGTGGCGGTGGTTTCTACATAGTAACATACAAGTAAGCAAACGAGTGACTTCACGATCCAAGGTCCACATTGAAGTAGGTATACTATACTGCAGTTTATCCTCTTGCCGCGCCAGTCGCCGTCCGCCTCCCATCTGATGGATTGCTGGCAAGACGTCATGGGGTGGGTGGGCGCCTGGTCCCGTAGGTTATCGACGAATTATGATTATAATTATAACAATGAGCTACGGTTCTTAGGCGGTGGATCCTGTTCTTGCAGAGAAAAAAAGATGTTCTTGCTTTAACATTGATGGTGCGGAGGCGATGGTGGCAGTGGTGAGGTGATTGTATGATATCCCCAGTCCAGTACTGTGCCTCAGGTTCTGTTATTCTCTTCTGATTACGTGCGTGATAGGAGCTTGGATGGTATGTGTAGTCCATATTCATATCGTGACCTACCTAAATAAGGCAGCGGTATGTCTATGTATAGTACAGTCCCTAATGGTGCAGTACCAACCAGTAACCTTGGTGAACGCGTTATACTCCCCCTGACGAGGCGATGACCACCATTTCCTTCTCTCAAAACACTACACCACAAGATCCCAAGAACACATAATCTCCTACTCCAACTTAACCACCCAATATGCAGAACACTCACTTCGCAACAAGAGCAGACAGACTGTTCCGTTCCAACCAGAACAAAAACCCATTACCATTGTCCCAGGAGAACAGAAGAGCAAGAGAGCAAGAGACCCAAACCCCGAGCCAATCCCATTGGAACGAATCCCGCCCCAACAAGTCGAGCATCACTTCCACAGCACCGCCGTGACTAGCCCAACGCTCACAGCATTCCAGCCCAGTAACACGGCAGTCACGATCTCACCCGGTCTGTGTCTATGTACTGTCCCTAGTAAATAAGTAAGTCAGTGTGTATGTATCTACGCAGTACGCAGTAGCAAGAGAAAGTGAACACTCGAGTGGGATCTCGACAAGGCGACGTCAACGGCAACATCGACATCGACATCACCAGATCAGATCAGATCAGATCGCCTCCCGTAAGCCCTAGCCTCATGATCTACACCACCCCCCCGAAAAAAGACAGGGGGGTTCAGCAATCAGGGATCTATGTCTCTCGCCTCGACCGTTGGGAAGTCTTGTCTCAGACTGATTCCAACCGTTGCGCGCCGCCACCCTTACCTAAATGAAGGATAGACACTTCCCTTCAACGGGAGCAGAGCAGATCGCATCACTACAGATCTGCAAGGAGCCCGTTGACGTTGACCGGTTGACCGGTTGACCGGTTGAGGACCGCATGATCAAACCATACACACACACACACACACACACACACACACACACAACAGACAACACACAACAGACATACCGTATCCACGGATGGGGGCATGAACGCATGCATTGCCTGGAAAGGGAATTGAACCAGAGAAAAAGAAGTAGATGCAACAGGAGAAAAGGTTCATTAACCCTTTCAGGTCCCAAATCAGTCAGTATGACAGCTGCGTTGCTCCAAGGCCACTCGAGCAGAGCAGCTTTGTAACAAGAGGATCCAAAGTCCTGTCTGCCATCGGAGATCCCCCTTTAGAACAAATTGATAAAAAAGATCATAGAACCAACCCCCCTCCCTCCCAACCTTCGCTCTTACCCACTCTGCCCGTCATTCTTTTCTGATTCTCTTCGAGTCTTCTCCTTACCCCCCTAAAGGTTGCACAACAACGCATCCAGCGGCTACATGCAGATCACTTCGGAAAGAGCCACGAATCGGGGATTATAAGGCCAAAATGCCATCGACGGCGGCGGCAGCAGCAGCAAGAAGCTCTCGCCCCCCTATACCAGCGAAAGAAGGAGGCTGCTGGTGCTGCTGCTGTGGTGGTGGTGGTGGTGCTCGTCCACGACCAAAAGAAAGTAAGCCAGGGTTTCTCCCTGCTTTTCATCCATTGGGAGTAGCCGTGAAGCTACACACCACACACACACATCCACATACACACCTGTTTCTGTAACCTTGAAAGACCCCCCTTCCCCAATTTTACCCCGGAAAATACCCAACGTCCCGACAAGGTCAACCGAAATCGCCTCCTGCCACTCGCTGGGACACCTAGTCCAAAAATGAACGACATTCCTCTCAGGGACAGGACATGCAACATCATTCTCTCTGGCAGAACGCCCTATTTCTTTTTTGGCGGGTAAACTGGGATCAATCGGTGTAACAAACAGGTCGCATGGCCTTTTTTTTTTTCCTTTCCTCGGGGGTATGATTCTCGTGTTGGAAAAAGACGGGGTCAAACTTCGGTGAGCGTTCGTTATATGATGGAATGAAGAGGCGAAATTTCCGGCGGCCCACTACATATGCAAGAACCGCATCAGCGAACATGAACAATGACAGAGGGAGTAAAAAGAAGGGCCTAAGCACCTCCCCTCCCCGTCGCGGCCATCGATCCGGACCAAGGTTGTGGAGGTAGCTTTCTTCGGAAGAGAGGGAAGGATAGGCTGCGCTTTCAGGCACAATCATGGAAAAGCCCAAGGCACTTTGCAGCAGGGTCATTGAAACCCACGCCTCCCGCTCGCCCTCCTCTTCCTCCTCCTCCTCCTCCTCCTCCTCCTCCTCCTACTCCTGCCTCAATCTCTTCTCCCCTAGACCAGCCGACGATAGGCTGCGCTGGTGTCATCTTGACGGTTTCACAACTCCATCCCAAACAGGAAACGAACGATACCATCATCCGTTTCGGGGATTGGCCCCCTCGGGCAACAATCACGAGATAAGGACACAATTGGGACTGGGCACGAGTGAACCTCGAACACCTCATCAGACTCATCCCAGAGGCGAAGAATTTATAGAGACAAAATAATCAAAAAAAAAAAGAGGTGCTGGCTTGTCTGTGTCGTTTTTGGGCCCTTTTTTTTCCCTTTCTTTCCTCGTCCTTGTTGGCAGCAGGTGCATCTGATGGTCCTCGTCTGGTATCACCGTGGTCCCTGTCACAGGAGAAACAGACAGCTGAGAGATATTAGGGTCTGGGAGGCAACATATTAAGATAAAGACCAAGGAGAGTCCTTGACCTCCATTGAAGAATCGCTCTCGAGCCCCCAATTCCAGCCGTTCCTCTTTCTGCCATCCCTTCTGGAAACTCATCAGAAACAAAAGCTTTCTCTCTCACACAAACCCTTTGGGCCGCCGTCGTCTCCCTCTCTTCTTCATATACCTGGGAAACATCAGAAGTGACTTCCACTACTTGACACAACGAAAACCCCTCATCTGACAAAGCTCGATTGAACTTCATTGGCTTCTTGCTGCCCTTGGGCCTCCTTTCACCACTTGATCCTCTGTGATACTCTTTACCTCTCACTGTCTTTCTCTGCCGCTTCTCCACCTCTGTCTCTGGATAGCAAGCCGGCCTGCCATGCCACCCAAGGGCCTTTACCACCAAGCTGCTCTCCCTGAAGCACGCGGGTTGAAGTATGACGAGTCCGACATGGCTCTCTTCCACGCCAAGCTCTCCTATCACTCCACTATCGAAGCCCGCATGGCATCCAAGGACTCCAATCTAGCATCAATCTCGGATGCCCAAGCGCGGATCCTCAAGCGCTGGGAGATGCTGAAGCAGGTGGAGAAGGAGATGGCAGACAAGGGCAAGTCTCTGTCTCCCGCGGAAAGAAAGCAGCTCGCACAATACGAGTGGCGGTATAAACGACTGGAGGAGGTGGCGACCCAGAGCACTAGCTGAATGGGAAAAACAAAGAAAAAAAAACGATAAGAGAAAAACAAACACCCACAGCATAAGGTTGCAGCGCCGACCGTGGGGAGAGATAGCATCACTGGCGTTGGTTTAGATGTGGATTCGAACAACGCACTGGTGTCAAGATCAATTGCAAGTGAAGAGTGTGCGCGTTGTGGTTTAAAAGTAAACCCGAGAGTGGTTTCGGTCTCCTTGGTTTTGGTTTTGATTCTGTTGTTTCCTTTCTTTTGGGAACTCTCCCCTCTCATTCTGCTTGTATGAGTTGAATGAATGTTTCATCATCGGTCCCACCTCTGCTTCAAATGTGATGGAAGCTGCTCATGCTTCCTGAGTGACTGCAATGACCTCACCTTCCATAGTGAGTACACTCGTGACCAACTCACGGCTCAGGGAAGGTAGGGTGTCCCTCCTCCCTCGAGAAGCTCCCACATAGTTCATAGGGCGACAAAAAAGAAAAGGAAAAAAAAAAGAAAAAGAAAATCCCCGCGACGTCACGAATGTAACATAGCCTCTCTGAGACGAACACAGCATCTTGCACGTACACTGTAACTGTAACCAAGGAGGCGAAGCGGCCTCCCCCACCCCGATGTAGATCAAGTACTGTACTTCGAGATCAGATCAAGTATATGTCTCGGGATAGCCCCCCAGAAAAAGAACAATAAACAATGAGGAGCATCCAGAAGTGGGGTCCGAGTGGCGTTCACGGCATCTTTTCTTTTTTTTTCCTTTTTTTTTTCCTTTTTTTTTTTTTTACCCTCCCATTTTCTTTTTCGTCTGTAGATAGATATAGTGCTTTATCCGAGGGTCGAGTCGCGTCACGCAAAAGCAATCGTGAACGGCTCGTCCTCCCTCCTCTCTGATGTCCTACATTGGGCACGCGACATGCCCTCTTCGGCCTAGCAAGTCCTGCCACAATCCAGAACCCAGGGAAGCGAAGGTCGTGTAAAGTCGCGGCGTGTGGTGTTGACACACACGCGCGCGCGCACTCCCTGTCTTGGGAGGTTCAATTTACCACATGCAGCGCATCTTCCACCTCCGCCAGTCGAGGGGTTTATCCGAGGGAAACGACATGGACAAGAGGGGTTTGGTATTAGGAGCAGGAGCGGTGCGGCGGAGGCGAAATGGGGGAGTGAGGGGGAACAGTCACGGCACGGCAAGTTTCAGGACCACATACATTGCCTGACAGGATTTGATTTCTTCCCGAGGCATAGTAGCAGCTGTGGAAGGTGTTTCCTGTGAATGATGGATTTTCCCCCTCATCACGAAAATAGAGTTGCAATTGAGGGTGTGTGTTCCCCTCGGAAAGATGCGAGCGTCGGAGACCTCCGAACGGGATCCCAAGAGGCAGAAGAGGTGGGTGGGCCCGGGTGTGGGTGGGTGTCAGTCGCTTGTTGACAGCCTCTGTGTGAGGTGTCGGTTGAGGTCGGTTGAGGTCGGATCCTATAGCTACTAGGTACCTCTGTTAACAATTGAGCAGGAGGATGAGCGAAGGCTCAAACAAACACACCTGTTATCATCCCGCAAGATCACGCAGTTGAATGTCGAAGATGAAGGTGTGGAAACAACAACAAGTGTCGGAGTTGGAGAAGATTAAAGTGGGGAAAGGAAAGGCCTGCGATGAAGCGATAAGATCGAGTAATGCGGGAAAATCGGCGGGGGAATCTCTTATCGCTGGCGCGCTGTATCGGGAATCGGCTGTTGCTGCAGTGAGTAGGTGCCCCTCCTGACGTCGTCTATATAAAATGCCCTGCAATTCCTCCACTTCAACAATTCCCTCTGCCTCCTCCTCCTCCTCCACACCAATTCCTCTCCATTCTTTCCAATCTCTCTAACACCTTTTAAAAACCCCACTCTACCTATTTCCAGTCACAAAACACCCCCCACCATGGCCACCACCGAATCCCCCTACATCCCCGGCCCCGAAATCGACAGCACCTTCGCACACACGACCAACCTGGCCTCGGCGGCCCTGAACACGCGCATCGTCGCCTGCAGCAACGAATACTTCGCCGCGGCGTCGAACCTCCTCACGCCGACGGCGCCGATCAACCGGCCGGGGGTCTTCATCCACACGGGCGCCTGGTACGACGGGTGGGAGACGCGGCGCCACAACCCGGACGCCTACGACTGGGTGGTGATCAAGCTGGGGACGGCGCGGGCCGCCATCCAGGGCGTCGAGGTCGACACGGGCTTCTTCGTCGGCAACTACGGCGAGAAGGCCGAGGTGCAGGCGACGTGCTCCGACGCCGACGACGCCGTGCTCGCCGACCCCAGCTACGCCGGCTGGACCACCATCCTTCCGCCCCAGCCCTGTGGGCCCTCGCAGCGCCGCGCCTGGAGGGTTCCCGGATTTGACCCAAAGAACCCCACGCCCTACACCCATGTGCGTCTGCTCATGTACCCCGACGGGGGCTTTGGGCGGTTGAGGCTGTATGGTCATGCGATTCCGGCGGCGCGCGGGGAGAGGGTGGCTGTCGCTGGTGCACAGGACGAGAAAGAGGAGGAGGAGGAGGAGGAGCTGTCGTCGGCGTTGTGCGGGGGTCTGGCGCTGGCGGCCTCGGATCAGCATTATACCCCGTGCTCGAATCTGTTGCTGCCCGGCCGCGGGAAGGATATGGGCGATGGGTGGGAGACGGCGCGGTCGCGCGCCCCGGGCCATGTCGACTGGGCCATCGTGCAGCTGGGGTTGCCGGGCGCCGTGTCCAGGGTCGTCGTCGATACCAAGGACTTCCGGGGCAATTTCCCCCGCGCGGTCCGCGTGCACGGCTTGGTGAAGGGGGAGGGTGGCGAGGGCGGCCCCGTCGCCGTGCCCGCCCATGATCATCCCGGCTGGGTGGAGATCGTCAAGGGCGATCAGCGCTGTCAGGCCGATACCGAGCATGTCTTCCAGGGTGCGGATCTGGCCGCGGGTGTCGATACCCAGGCGTTCACCCATGTGAAGTTGACCCTCGTGCCGGACGGTGGCGTGAAGCGCTTCCGGGTCTTTGGTAGACGGGCCTAGGTCGAGGCTTGTGATGAGCGGTGCCTTCTGTTTAGTATGTAATCTTCAGCGTGGTAAATTGCCAATAATGAGAAATACGATCCTACATAAATCCATTATTCAGAAGATCATGTACCGGAAAGGGGAGGTTTCCAGTACAGTAATGTGTTTTCAACATTCGCCTAAGCATAAATTATGCTGAAAAAAAAAGAAGAAGAAAAAAGAGCAGGAACAACGTTTAGCTCCGTATAATTCATCGTTATAGCTTGCTAGCAGCCAGACTAGGTAGGGTATATCACTATAAAAATTCAATAATCTACTTCATCGTGAGGGATCACAATCAATCGATCGACAACAGTGGAAACGCCGCGGCGAAAATAACACATGCTCTGTTGGGTGTTGCAAATACAATTCCAGAAGGGTAGAAAGGTCATGCTCGTGAAAATCTGGTATCGGTATCGGTATCGGTATCGGTGTTGGTATTGGGAAAAGGCAGAAGAAGAAAGATGGAGGGATTTTCTCAACACAAATTCCCTGAGAGAACAAACTGACGCCATGAACTAAAGTCCGCTGGTCCAAGGAACAACACAACAAGCATGAAAACCCCCGCCCCGTGTGAATGCTGAAAGGTATCAATTCGAACTGGCATGCCGAATGCAAACAAATGCCATGGAGGAACGTGGTCACAACCGTGATAAGTGTGGCGTAGAAAGCAATATTAATCAAGACTCGAAATATCATCCGGGGCGCCGTTCCGTCCGAAACTTCGTTCCCGGTCCCAAACAAAAAGAGAAAAAGAGACGAAAGATATTATAGACCCCCTTGGCCCAAAGCGAATAAATCAGGTTTGAATACGTAGCAGTACATTGTGGCACTTTCTGACTGCCGCTGCCGGAGGTTGGAGACGCGCAGAAAGTTGAGAGAAGACAAAAGAGGAATTGCCGACGTGCGATCAAGGACGGTTCACGCTGGCGAAAGCATCTACTCGGAGCGGAACTTCTCCGCATTCTCGGCCTTGAGGCGGTCCCGTAGAAGAAGTAATGGCCGATTGGGGTCCAGGAGCCCCATCATCATCTTGCCCAGTTCATTGTGTTTGATGGGTTTGGTGACATAGTCGTTGAAGCCAGCACGTGCGGCATCCTCGATCTGATCGGTCATCGCGTTGGCCGAAAGGGCCATGATCGGGATTTGTGGGTAGTGGTTCTTTGATTCCCAAGCACGAATGTCACGGCACGTCTCGTAACCGTTCTTGATGGGCATTTGGATGTCGCACTGCAGGTCGTGTCAGCGAACTTGGAATCATTGAGTCCGCTTGCTGCGATGTCTTTCACTTACAATGATGAGAGAGTAGTATCCTGGTTCCTTGGAAAACACCATTTCTGTACACTCTTGTCCATTTGTGGCTGTCTCCGCCATGACCTTGATCTTGTCGAGGTATTTCATCATCACCTGAAACACGTTAGCATACAGGGTAACACACAGCGAATTCCACATGTGTTCACACTTACCATACGGTTCGTATCATCATCCTCAACAAGTAGCACTCGGTAACCCTTGTTGCCGATGACCTCTTTCACCATCTTCGACATGGTCTTGAAATTGTTGTTGATTTCCCGGGCCATATCCTGGTTCCTGTCCTTGCTCAAATCGCGTCGATTGTCGGGATCAAATATAGAGGAAAAGGCAGACGGCTTCACCGGTTTCGGAACAGTGTATATACGTCTCCCGCTAGAGGCCAACTCCTTTATCCTAGCATTGATTTGTCGCTTCTGATACAGATCGGAGATGATGACAAGACTTGGTGCGGTCTCCAACTCACACTCGGAGACATAATGCATCATATCCAGAACGTCATCCACGTTGGGCAGGTTGAGGACCAAATGGGTAAGCTTCGTGACATCGCTGACCGAATCCCTCCAATCTTCCACGTCAGGGGTGGAAGTGATAGAGAAGGGGACTTCCAGAGGGACCACCTGCTCGATGTGTTGCTTGATAGCTTGGCGGGTATTGTCCAGAGGACAAAGAATAAGGATCGAGTAAGAGCTGGGTAAAGGCTGCGCGTCCGACCCGGTGTACTCCGTGGGCTTGGTCGAGGCAAATGATTCTTGCGAGGGTGAGGAGGAAGATTGCGCCGTTGGCTGCGAGATATCGCCGCTTGAGAGGGCCGACTTGGAGTTGTCAAGCCTTGCCAACGGATCCAGCGTGTAGGGGTCGGGGGTAGGAAGGGCCGAGGAGATCGAAGACCTCTCGGAGAAGTTGACCGAAGGAAAGCGTACAGGGGTCTCGTAGCTCGTCTGTGATTGGGTTAAAGAGGTCTCAAGAGTAGAGGAGAAATCGGCTGCGTCGGGTCCTCTGCTATCCATAGAGTCCTTCCTGAACAGCATCTTCTGCAGCGGATTCGGCTTGAGGTGCTCGAGGAAGACGTCAGAAGTGCTGGACGATTGACGGACAAGCCGCGGCTCGTCGGGAGTTGGCGGTGGAGGAGCGTCGACTTTAACATAGAACGAGAATTTGGCACCTTGCCCTTCCTTACTGGTGGGCGTCAACTTGCCGCCATG
Organism: Aspergillus aculeatinus CBS 121060; assembly: GCF_003184765.1. Taxonomy (NCBI): domain Eukaryota; kingdom Fungi; phylum Ascomycota; class Eurotiomycetes; order Eurotiales; family Aspergillaceae; genus Aspergillus; species Aspergillus aculeatinus. Next base: position 81,989 of record NW_020291556.1, on the reverse strand, counting down.
CATTTCGACAAGCTGTTTCGACAAAAATAGCCCGAGACCGCTACCCGCATGCTGCTGAGAGCCGTTCTGTCCCAGCTGACTGAACCTCTGCATCAATCGCTCTGCATCCCTGACGCTGAAACCTTTACCGGTATCCACAACGTCGAAATTCAACAACAACTCCGTGGAGTTGGGAGTAGCCGGGGCACCATCATAGATGGAGCAGCATATATGGATCTCACCCTGAGCAGTAAACTTGACTGCGTTGCCGACAAGGTTGATGAGGACCTGTCGTATACGGAACCTGTCTCCGATAACCATGGGTGGCACATTTGCGTCCATCAAATAGTTGATTTCAAGGCCCTTGTCGATCGCCCTAGACGAGACGGTGTCGATGACATCCTCAATCACAGACCGTACATGGAACCATGAGTTGACCATTGTCATTTTGCCGGCTTCCACTCTAGAAACGTCCAGAATGTTATCAACCAGCTCTCGAAGGTTGGTTGAGCTATTCTGGATAGTGTCGAGCATACGTCTCTGATCAGTGTCGAGCTGGGTGTCGAGAATGAAAGGGATGGTGCCAAGGATACCATTCAGCGGAGTGCGAATCTCGTGCGACATGTTGCTGAAAAACTTCGTCTTCGATTCCATCTGGTTATTGAGTTGCTGCATGGCTTTATTGAGTTCACGTTCGAGATTCTTGCGGTCATTGATGTCCGTGCATGTACCGTACCATGAAGCTTCTCCTTCTCCGCTTCCAAAACTGCTAGTCTCGACACAAACCAGACGAACAAGATGCCATCTGAAATCCCCGCCCCTGGAGCGAAGCCTTATTTCGGTAGAGTAAAAGACACGTCCATTTTCGTCCCTCTGCACCGAGGCAACTCCACGCCTCACAAGTTCTTCCAATGCAGGTGTAACGCCCTGGCCAAATTGACTGTCTTGTGAGACAGCCTGACGTATGGCTTCCGCTGCACTTTCGCCGGGTTCGGCTGTGCACTCGATTTTCCGCGGCTCAGAAAGGTAAAGGGAAAGAAGGCCACATTTCTCTAGATCATCGGTGTGGACGTGCTTGGCGAAGCCGAAGTTCAGCGCTTCCTCCAGCTTTTGACCGGTGTAGAGGTGCCATTGCTCATTGACGAAAATGAGGCCCCTATATTCTGTAGCCTCGAAGACAATCTGGGGAATGGAGTTGGAGAAGGCTCGATATTTGGCATCGGTCGCGAATTTCTCTTTCTCCTGCGCAGCTTTCAATTCGGCAATATGTTGCTCGTGTATGTCGAGAAACGATCCGATCCAGTAAAGCACCTCCCCGGTGGAAGATAGCAAAGGGTTTGCCCGGAAAATGAACCATCGATATGCCGACTCGTCATTAAAGCGTCTGACCCGGACCCGTTCCGTAAATTGTGACCCTGTACGTAATGCGTTTGCCCATTCCTGAGACATGTGCTCTCTTTCGCTGCTATGAATATTCTGCCAAACGTCTCGCAATCTCTGCTCTTGAGGCTGGCTCCTTCGGTAGGCATCAAATTTCGAGTTGGTCCATATTACTTCTCCGCTCTGGGGTTTCGCAAGGAAAAGATGTAATGGTACCGAGTTCAGCATGAGTTGCGCCACTGTATCAGAGAATGGACGGGGTAGTTCGCGTTGCAGCTGGGCGTAGAAGGAATTCGTTGAGGGATGGCGGGAGGCAGTCTGCGTTGGTGATATAACCTGAGATCCCTTCACATCCTGCAGAGGAGATACAACGCCTGGACTCTGGTCTTGCGGTGTGGCGTCTTCCTCGGCAGACTTGCTTACGAGTCTCCCGGGTGACGTGGGGGTTGATGATGCCATGTGCTGTCTCATCTTAGTCAACCTGTTCCGATGCTGAGTGATGGCGTCCCGAAAACTTTTCGACTGGTGCACGTTGAAGTAGCCATCGGGATTATCGGTCCCTGTCTTAGGTACCACCCCAGGTGATTCGCAGAAATTGCTGCCTCCTGACGCAACAAGACCTAGATCGACCCCAGGTGTTCCAAGATTAGATAGCGATGGGCTGAGCTTGGTAGAACTTGACCTTTCTTCTGGGCTTGAGATACTAGCTCGAGCTGACAAAGAGCCATCGTCCGCTATCGTATAGCTCACATGACCACTGAGACCTGCGACCAATTCCAGCTCGCTGCTTTCATCAGAAAAGGTTCCGCCGAGTCCCAGGAGCTGGCCATAGCGGGGAGCCTCAAGCCGCGAAGTGACTTGACGCTCAAGCTGGCTGTAGTGTTGCGCGAGACAGAACGAAGTGGTGAGGTGAGGCATAAGATACGATAACGATCTTCTCAAGTTCGTGGGGTAAGGGATGATGGGAGACAATATGGAGATCACGGCGACCGGGAATCGTAGGGTGGATGGCGAAGGATCCTTGGCGCGACCGACATGCAATAGAGGAATGTGAACCACCGACTTGGCCAGGTCAACGCCAATGGCTTCCAGTGGCCCCAAATTAGAATAATCGTGAGGGGGAGGATTCTTTGCGAATGCGCTTTCATCAACAGCGTGACTGACAAAGAATGGATTCTGCTCCGCATGAGAGCGAGGTGCGGGCGATGGAGCCGGGGACTGAGACCAAGGAGACGGTGGCACCTGTTCATACTCATCAAACAATTCCATAGACGGGGTCACCCTAGTCTTGAACAGACCAGGATTGGGTCCTGCTCGCGTTCGAGCTGTAGATGGTTGATTGGAGGAATTTGGTTCAACAGTTGGGGTAGCCTGAGGTTTGTCTTCTGGGGTTTCGAGAGGATCTCCTTGGCCTGGACGATCAGCCGGCCCCTCTGAATATTCTCTTGTCAGAACAACAGGATCGGTGCGCCCGAAGAGCTTCACCACCCCAGTTCTCTTGATTAGCGGGTCGGATTCGACTTCCAGCGGTCGGGGCACGGGGAAAACTGCTTGGCGATAGTTTGGCAGTCCAAACGATGACACCGGTTCGTTGGTTGGAGTTTCAATCCCAGGATCTGCTTGCTTGTTCTCTGTGTTCGGTAGACAATCGATACTTTCGTCTCGCTGAGATTCCGCATCGTGCCAGTCTGAGTGTTTCCGTTCCTTTCCAAAGCCAGCGAACGAGTGCCGTGCCAAAAGGGACGGTCGCTTCGGTGAATGAGCAGCTCTTGACCCATTCAAAAGAGCTTCTGCGACGAGCCTTTTCTTCCTCCCTGTTCCTTCGCTGCTCTCCTTTGCGGGGTTATTGCCGCTCGAAGTGACCTCACTTGGTAGTCGATCCGTCCGCACGTCTTCCGTGTCGGTAGGTACCGCGTCTGGGTCGAAGACCGCTTTCTGGCCCCATGGAACATTCTCCAAATCTGTCGCGTCTCCCGGTACGGCCAGAGATGCTCTCTCTGCTCCGTAGTGCGTCTGCAAAATCTGGACTACGTTCGCCCACCATGCATCTAACCCGGGATCCGCATTCAACTGCAGAGTAAGCTCATACAGATTGGGACTCGGGTAGGCGGGGTCCTCAGGTACAGGCCTATAATGAGGGGGCAAGAATACACCTTGAGGATGTGTCGCAGCAGATTCTAGACCATCCGGGATATCGGAGGGCCCCATCCGGGCCTTCATCTTATCTGCCGGCAGGGTCAACTTGAAACCATTGTGATTGAATGCGGAGTCCCGTGCTGCTCTCGTTGGAAACTGCGACTCCATCCTCGGAAAAGGGTAAGAAGGAGTTGGTCCGGGGAGGTTGTCGGGAGAGGTGTTGGAATCCATGGCTCTGATTGTGCCGCCAGAACCAGTGGAGTCGGAGTATGATGCAGAAGGCAATGCTCCCGCCGTTGAGAGGGTTTTCGCAAACGAGACATTGAGGGGTCGCTTCCTGGTTGACTCTGTGGTGCTCTGTGGTGCGGGATCGGTTTGCGATGCAGAGATCTCTCGAACAGCCGAGGAGGGTTGGTTTTGAGATTGTTGCATTTGTTGATAGACCAGTAATTCTTCCATCTGCCTCCGGAGTTCCTTGAGGGTCTGCAGACTGCGCCCTTGATCTTCCTGGGTTCCTTTTCCCGCTTCAGGACTTTCTTTTTTCGGAGGCGACGGAATGTGGCATGCGGTCGCAGTCTGTTCGTGCGATATAGAGGAAGAGTGAGAGTTAGCATTCCACGTACTTTTCTCCAACGGCGCATCTCCATCAATTGTAAAGTGAACATCATGGACAGAAATAGAATTGGTTGACTGCAGGGAAGGTCGACAATGGGACTGGGGCGCGGCGACAGGCGAAGGGGCCTCGGCCGGCGATGGAAGCGGAGGTGTCTTCATGCTGTTAACTTCGCCCATCCTAATTTCTCCCTCCACCGCCGGTCACAAATCAATTCTCCTGGGCGAATCCAACTCCACAGGAGCCAACTGAGGCACTCATCTCTCGGACAAAACGGTCCGCAATCAGAAATCGTGGAGGAGGCGAGAGGAGATTGGAGAGGGAGCAGTTGGTGAAAATAGTGAAAATATGCAGAAGACGCGAAAATCGAACGAGCAATCGAAGCGAGGATCCGAACGGTCGGAAGACAAAAAGAGAGTATTGGATGCTATTGGAGCGGGATGGTGTATGTAGCGCACACGGTGAAGAATCCGACGAGCGAAAAGAAAAGGGGTGGTGTGGATTGGCTCGAAATTCAAGGCAGTCGAAGGGGGTTGGGGGGGGGGGGGGGGGGCGCTTGATTCTGCGACCAGAAAAAACGTCCGGGATGCGTTTTCTTGGAGCCGAGATATGGGGCGTAGGCAAGAGGAGAAAGGAATATACAAGGGGAAAAAAAGGAAAAAAAGAGACACGAAGGGGAGGAGGAAATGGAAAATGGCAGACGAACGATTTTTTTTCCGAAAATGGGCCGTTAGAAGGAAGGTGACTAAAGCGGTGTATATCGGATGGTGGTTATGGGGGGGGGGGGGGGGGGGGGGCAAGAAGTGGGTGTTGTTGGTGGTGGTCGTGATGTGTGGGTGGGTATGGATAGAATGAGATGAGATGAATTGGGATAGGACAAATGGAATGGATGGGGTTTAGGACTCGCAGTAGTGGTAGTGATAGTAGCAGTAGGAGCAATAGTAGTAGCAATGCCAGCACTACCAGTGATAGGGTGTTGGGTTTAGGTGGTGGAAGGAGATTAGGAGGAAGGCTCAAATTGATCTGACCTTGCCTAGTTGTAAAAGCAGAATGAAGCACTGGCAGCAGGTTCTACTGCTATGCTAAAATGCTAGTACAATAATGAGAAATAATGTATTGACCCAGCCAGCAAGAGATCGTCGATTTGTGCTGGCAAAGTTCAAGATGTGGAAATGGTCCGTCGCCCCGGGGGGGGGAAAGGAAAGTGGAAAGTTCCAAGCTATGACGTAGTTAAGGCAAGCCCTGGGCTGGGCTGGGCTGGATGAATGGGGGGAGAGGGGAGAGAGGAGAAGGAGAAGAGGAAAAAAGGGAACAAGAGCGAAAGTAAGGGAAATACCCCGAGGGCTGTCTTCGGCCTTTGTCTACTATTAATCTTCTCCAGTCAAAAGACGTCTCCCAGATGAAGTTTGTCTTTGGGGCTGAATGAATGATAATTCAGTAGAGGTAACAGCTGATTGATTGTCTGGTCTCAATGACTGGCAAACAATCCCGTCAAGCCGCCGCAAATAGCCAAGTGTGGGAGAGACAGGAGAGAAAAGAACAAACTGCGGAATTGAAGACAGATCGGGAGGGAAGTGGGATAGTCCGTTACGGGGAGAGCGAAAGCAACTTACAAGGAAATCAGTCACAAGAGAGCAAGAGAAAGGATGGGCAAATCAAGTAACCAAGTACTCTACTGTGGTAGTCCGTCTACTGCCTTGCCTAGTCTCAGCAGCGGGCAAAAAGGTCAAGAATCCAAGAATGAAGGAAAAGACCTGTCTGGACTTGCAAGGTCTTGCGTTGACTAAAACAGATTTCAAAGTCCCACTAAGCAATGAACAAGGTTCTTGGTATATTATCTGCAATACATTATGCATTGTGGTATATGGTAAGTAGAGCAGCAGCAGCAGCAGCAGCACGAGTGTACAGTACTAATATTAATAACCTCAGGAACCTTACCCCTCTAAATGATGCCACGTTCAAATTAGTCGCAGGAACGACAAATGCTGGATGACATTGACATACCTGAAAGTAGACTAGTGTAAGGGCAGCCCCCGTCTTGAGTTTGCATCAAGTAAGCAAGCCCTCTCCGCCCATGCCGCCACCATCATCATCATTACTACTAAGTATCATCCTCTGTAGTACAGAGTAACTAAGTTAAGTACAGTACTCTTATTAATAGACCACTGCTTGCTTAACTATCCTCCGGTAACCTAATCGTTCTGCATTCCACCTTTCATCGCGAAGGGGTTCAATGATTCCAACTGTGGCGCCCTGAATACGGTGGAGCATCGCAGTAGCTGCTCGCTCATGGCTGCATCATCGAGCCGCGACAGATGCCTGCCCGTCCTCTGCACTGTACCCTCCTTGGTCACGAGCCACTTGCCGCGATGCCTAAGGCTGAAAACTCCTCCACTTTCTCCCCTCAGCTCTCTTTCCCGGATACTGGGTCCGTCAACTGTGTAGCAAGCAAATGGGACGTCTTACAGCTGCGAATAGTGGACGAAGAACAGAAACCAGAACGAAATGGATAGGTCGATTTTTCGTCATACTGCTTTCGTACTAACTTGGTAGGCTTTGCCGCTTATGTTCTAGCTATGTGAAATGACCCTTTTAGGTGATCCCCGAGATCCTCAACAATGGTTCGTGAGGCACGCGATCTGCGCAATAACCACTAACAGACCATGTGTTCGCTTCACTTCTAGACCTTCTGAAGGTAGCGACTGGATTCTTGCTTGCATCAATGATGGCATTTCTCCTAATCTGTCTAGCCGAGTTTTGGTTAATAGACTGGGTCCTCCGCAATAATAAATATGCCCAGTGTCCCTCGCGACATTTTATATATCGTCGTCCTCCTGACACTGCGTTGATGACTCCGAGAACGACTTGCTTAAGGTACACTAATACTAATCTTGTGAGCTGTGGATTCTTGATTTCTGCATGTGAGCTTTTACGCCCACTAGGATGTAGCTCAAATCGTGCACTAGAAGAGGGCTGCTTTAAACACCTTAAAAAAATCCCGAGCGAACCCGGGCAGACCCGGGGTTTAGAACTAGGATGATGATCGCAGAACAGAGTCTCGCTCGCTCGCGATGGTTGCTGAGGCGAAGCGATGACGGCATGGAACCGTCAGTGTTCGGTGTTGCCGCGTGGGTTGGCAGTCTCCCAAGCATTTGGTACCATGGGAGTCAGCCAGGCTAGCTTACTTTATCTCCTGCTCAGACACTCAGCTTCAGGGAAGCTATAAGTAGCTAACTGCAGCGGAAGAGTCCATCCACGTATCACCTTCGGTAGTTCGTCTGCAGCTGTACTGTACCTAACACTCCGTACCGTGCAGCGGACCCCATTTCTTGCTGCCGGCGCTGCAGTGCTTACTTGTTTGACTAGTGTAAGCGCAGGAACCTGACGATCTTAAAAGCGATGGTATGACGAAGCCGTGTTCCACGTCGGCGATGGAACACGTGGGAGGGTAGACACACTCTAGTACTAAGAACTCGCTCACACCTCGAACATACGGTACATTGAAACCTGTTGTCGTAGCCCTTGTCCAAGGGAATTGATGCGAGATCTATTTGACACAAGCGATCGGGAGTTCATGACAATGTGCCGGTGGGTGACATCTTCGCATGCTACCGAGTACTAACTAGTCTAGTTAAACTCAGATTAAGACTGACTGACTTTCAGTCAGGCCCCAGAGCCCTGTTGAGCCCTGTTCCTCGAATCATAATTCCGAGTGATATTCAGGAGTATGGCCTTTAGTGAACAAAGTGCTAGTGTAGTCTTTCATGCGCCCACCAGTGCCATTGATCGTCCCCGTACTTTGGCTGATTCTTGGCAGCCAACTTCTGAATGCATGATTTATGCATTGCACTGTACCACAAAAGGCCACAATGTGACAGGCCTGAATAACTAGGGAAGATAGGAGAAAAAAATTTTTTAAAAAAAAGGCAAATTACAGTCTACCAGAGTAGGAAAGTTGAACAAGTGGCGGGGTAGAGAGGGCTGATGGTGATGAGTGGCATGTTGCCAGTCGGCCGTTTGCTGCCTGCCATCCATCCATCACGTTGTGCCCTGAAAACGAGTGAGACAAATCGACGGCTGATCGGCCGCCCACTTTTTTTCTACTTCAATTTCCCTCGTGATGCCCAACGGCAGCTGACTCAGCCCAGAGCGAAAACGAACCCTCTCCCAATGAGGAAATCCTGCAGCCTCAGGCATTAATACCCACACCGTCCCCCTCAAACCAAAGTTTCAAAGTTTCGAAGTTCCTGCCTCGCCTCGAAAAAGAACTGGAGTCTTATCAAAGTGGTTTGTTCACTTACACAACCCATCATCCTTGGCCAAGGGGTAGCTCGTGTTGTTGAGGTAAGCCCACCATCCAAAAAACTACATTCAATCTAAACGAAGGAGATACCCCCCGCCAAAAAGCAGAGTGCGCACAACTGTGCGGTCTCGACTGGAGCCGTTGACCTTTACCTAATCTAGTCCCAAGGAGCGGCAACACTCGCTCACTCGCTCACTTTCGCTCCCTCGTTCTCCCTCCCTCCTCTCTCTCTCCACCGTCCTTGGCGACGATTATTGTTCAAACCGTTCTCGTTCTTATGAATCTTCTCTCGGACCACTCCGACCACCCCTTCTTCCGAGTACGAGTGCGTCTACACACGACAGGCGATTCATCTATGGCCGTCAATTGAGGGGTGACATTCTGTCTGACACAATTGTTTATTGTTGGTTGCGATGGACGATAGCCATATCTTGGGGGATGATTTGCCGCTCCCCCCGGCGCGGCTCTTTGAGAGGTTGGCACAGCTACCTGGATACACCTGGGATCAGTCTGTTGAGCCGTTCCACTCTACCTACAATCACTGGCATGTCTTCGGCCTTCGTCATGCCGTTGAATCTGATGTTTCCACCCCCGCCGCAACCTCCTCGGGCCCCTCCAGTCTGGCTCGCAATTCCCCGCGCACCGAATCCCGTCCCCCGTTTCGCCATCATTGGAGGAGCAGCTTAAGCGAGTCCAGCAGCGAATTATCGTTGTCTCGTATCGATCATGAGCCGATATGGATCCCGGTCGTCGCCCGTGTTTCGTCCCACGTTGTCAGACTCGAGCGCGAATTTCATATGCTACGGTCGATTGTGCAAACTTCGGACCCAGATTGCAACCACACAATACGGCCGATTGATCTGATACGACTGCCGCCAGACCCCGGGGATTCGGGCACTCTGCTCGTAGCTCTTTTCGAGTCGCCCGGTCCGAACATGCTGCGGGAGATGGTCGCTTTTGGACCCGCTTGGTTTGCAGTTGGCGGCAGGACCGACAGCAACGAGCCGACACCCGGAGAGCAGGTATCTCTTTCGGTATTTCTAGACTTTGCAATTGGGGCATGTGATTGTTTGGAACTTCTGCATTACGGCCTCAAAACCGTCCATGGCGAAATTCGGGGAGATGCCTTCCACTTCAACCGGGAGGCCCGTTCGGTGAAGCTGACCAACACTGGCAATGGCGCTCGGTCATTCGACAATATCTTGAGCGAGGGCTGGTCGTCGCTTTCGAGGGAATTAGGCGTCAAGAACAAGCTGCAATTCATCGCACCAGAGCAGACGGGGAGAATGCCAACAGAACCGGACAGCCGGACAGATATCTATGCGCTTGGCGTGCTCTTCTGGACTATGCTGGTGGGCAAACCGGCTTTCACCGGCAGCGATCCCGTCGAAGTTGTGCAGAACGTTCTCGGAAAGAAGTTAGTCCCCGTTTCAGCGAAGAGGATGGATGTTCCGGATGCCGTATCAGCTGTCATTCAAAAGATGACGCAGAAGGCTGTCAATGAACGTTACCATACGATTTCTTCCGTTAAGCGAGACCTAGCGCAGATTTCCCAGTTACTTGGAGATGGTGATAGCGAGGCCTTGAAGGACTTCCAGATTGCACAGCGGGATGTCTCGTCTTTCTTCACTCTTCCGTCTCGCATGTTTGGACGACGTGAAGAATACGACAAGATTATTAGTGTTGTGGAAAAGGTTCACAGGCGCCAACAATCTGCCTATGCGAGAGCTGGCGCGCAAGCTTCTAGTGGAGTGGGTTCGAACTCGTCCGTGTCCGACGGCCGAGTTGACAGCTTTGAGATCGCGTCGGGCTCAAGCGACTCGGGTTCATTCCATCTAGCTTCCAAAACTACTAATGGCGGCCCTCTAGGTCGGGTCTCTACGCATGAGTCTCTGCATAGCACGGAGTCTTCCCTTTCAACTCCGAAGCCGGGAAATGCCTCTGGCAAGCTCAAGAGTCCGGTGGAATCACGCGCATCCTGGGATATTGCGGACCGAGATAGCCACCCTTCGATGGGCACAAGCACGCAAAGTCATGGAGAGTCGATCACTTCTGTCACTAGACCTAAAGCTGCCAACAAAGCACGTCGGATCGGAAAATGTGAGATTATCGCCATTAGCGGCGCGGCTGGTATCGGCAAAACCGATCTTGTAAACCGAGTTCAACCGACGATACGTAAACTTGGGTACATTGGCATAGCTCGTCTGGACCGAGCCAGGCGAGTTCCCTTTGAGCCTTTTGCGAAGATCTTGGCTAGCCTTCTCCGTCAAATATTCTCGGAACGTGATGTGACCACCGACTATCACAACAATGTCCGCACGGCGCTCCGACCCATGTGGCCGACCTTGCATCGAGTCCTTGAGCTTCCGGAACAGCTCATGTCATCTGGTAAGAAAGATAAGCAGATCTCACCTAGGCTTTCTGCAGCGCAGCATATATTCAAAGATGTCTCGACCAAAGGAGAACCGTCCAAGCGCGTAGCGATGCCTCGTCTTGACGACGGGCAAAGCTCGGTCGACTTTTTTCTGTCTAATGCAGCACTGAAGAACATGCGATTGATGGAGACATTTTTGGAGATTCTGAAAACCCTATCGCAGTACAGGGTGATTTGTGCATGTGTGGATGACCTGCAATATGCTGATGACGAAACCCTGGAATTGATTATGAACATTGTGAAAGCCAAGCTACCTTGTGTGCTTATTCTCACGAGCCGACAGTCGGAACTCGAGTCAGATGCCATCAAGTCGCTTTTCGAAGCCGAAAATCCTAATGTGACACGAATTGTGCTGAAGCCCCTCGGAGAAGAAGAGATTATGCAAGTTGTAGCGGCCACGATGCACCAAGCTCCAAACCCAACATTAACGCCACTCGCAGCCGTGATCCAAGAGAAGAGCATGGGTAACCCGTTCTTTGTGCGAATGATGTTGGAGACTTGCTATAGCAAGAATTGCATCTGGTATTCCTGGAAAAACTCTACCTGGGAGTTTGACTTGGATCGTATTTTCACCGAATTCGTGGCACCTAGGTATGGAGAGGGTCTGGGACTTGGTTTTATTGCTCGGCGTCTTCAAGAAAACCCTACAGCGGCAAGGTCCATCATGGTCTGGGGAGCGTTGTTGGGAAGCCCCTTTGCCTTCTCGTTGGTCCAAAAGCTTCTTACAAGCGAGTTTCTATTCTCGAGCGATGACGACGAAGCTGTTGATTTGACATGCCCTCAGAATGCGAACCTGATTCGACAGTCCGAGGCCGACATTGTCGTTGGGCTGCAGTATCTTGTCCAAGCAAACCTTATAATTCCCGGGAAAACGGACGATGAATTCAGGTATGTTCCCCGAATAACTTAATCTTACCCCCACTTGATCGTTCCACTGACTCGGGCCGCATAAGGTTTGTAAATGATCGGTTCTCACAAGCCGCATTGTCATTGACTGAGGGTCGAAACGTTGAGAAAATGCATTTCATCATATCTCAAGCCATGATGAAATACTATCATGACGGACGCAGTCGATATGCCTTGGCACGGCATGTGGCTCTCGCGTCGCGAATCATCAAGTCTCGTGTTGTCGAAAGACTGGAATACAGAAAGATTCTTTGGGATGCAGCTCAGACTGCAGCTCAGTCAGGCGCTCGACCGACTGCGCTCTGGTACTTCCGCCATTGTATCGCATTCCTCCAGGACGACCCTTGGAATGATAATAACACGGATGTTTACTACCATGAGACCTTGCGTCTGCACATTGCCACTGCCGAGATGTCATGGTCTCAAGGACATAATACAGAAGCCCTGGATCTTCTGGACAAGGTGTTCGAGCATGGAAAAAGTGCCGTTTGCAAGTCAAGGGCTTGGATTGTGAAGGCAAAAATCTACGCTCAAATGGGAAACCACCTCCGCTCCATGGATTCGCTTCTGACATGTCTTGATGAGTTGGGGGTCCATCTTCGGGAGCCAACCACATACGAACAATGCGATACTGCATACAAAAGTCTTAGCGAATATCTCGGCAAGATGGACTTGGATGTCATTGTTCGGAAACCTATCAGCAAAGATATCAACATGATAACCATCGGAGCAGTGATGGCTGAGGCGATGTCCGTCACCTACTGGGATGATGGCTTGACGTTTTACCGAATGGCAATAGAGATGATAAATCTTCACCTGTTCAAAGGTGGCTTCGTGCAGATCTCAATAGGCTGCTCCCATCTTGCCATGATTTCCTTCAGTCGCTTCCGTGATCTGGACCTTGCTGTTAAACTCAGTGACCATGCGCTCAGTCTCCTTGAGCGCTGCCCTGAGCCATGGACCCAGGGTCGGGGCCTGATCGTTCATAATCTTTATGTTGCTCACTTGCGGGTGCCGTTGTCATCTACGCTTCCTGTTCTTGAAACCTCGGTGGAGACTTCGTTCTCAATGGGTGACCCCTACATCACTTTGATCAGTCTCTCCTCGATGGCAATGACGCGGCTGTTCTTGGGCCACGATATGGCTCAGGTTGAGGCTTTCTGTAATGAAAGCCCCGAGGATATACCTGACTGGGTAAATGATACTCGTGGGGGTGCCACTCTCCTCGCAGTACGGTAAGACTCCCTTCAAGCCGAACACTTCCACATCGGGAAGAGTGAAGACGTACAAGAACTAATTTCCTTAACCATGTAGACAAGTTGCGCGTGCGCTGCAAGGGAAGACATCCTGCCGGTTCGCTGACACTGTCATGTCTGACGAGCATCACCATACCAATGAATATATCGCTTTCCTGGATAATAACGCTAGCAATGCTGATCGCCCGCGGGACATTTACTGGGGTTTAGCAATGATTCCTTTGTTCGCTTACGGCCACCATACCCGAGCTATAGAGGTTGGCATGCAGATGATGAATACGATGCCTAGGTTGTGGTCTGCTCGTGTCTCTTATGTCGTCTATTTCTACCTTGCGCTCTCCCTTCTGACGCTTCACAACGACTACCCTGCACGTGGGTATCTTGATGGAGGGTTGAAGACGGTGCTGAAGTACAAAGCAGAGGTGGATTTCGCACGGAGCGCTTGCGATGCGAACTATGGCATGTGGTCACTGATTCTGGAGGCTTTGATTTGCGAAGTCCGAAACGACCACACCTCGGCCATTCAGGCTTTTGAGGCTGCTATTGACCACTGCCAGATCCATGGATGGCCGTTGGAGGAAGCCCTTGCCCTTGAGCTGCACGGTGAATTCCTGATCCGACGTGGTGCAAAGAGAGCGGCACGCTCAGTGATGCAGGATGCGATCGCCGCCTGGGCAGCAGTCAGCGCTGTGGGTAAAGCAGCCCAACTGACCGAAAAGCACGAGTGGCTACTGAAAACCGCGACATCTTCGAGAAATGTTGACGTCGGGTGCCAGACTGTTGACTCACTCCTTGGAATCAACCGCAATTCAGGACAGGAACATATTGGTGTGAACCCGAATATGGAAGAAGATGATCGGAAACAGCGCTGGTTAGAACAGAACGGCGTCACGACTGGTGAGCGGTCATTGGACATCTCGGGTGTTGGTCTCGGTAAGCTTGAACTACCTGTCCCGAATTTCTTTATTCCCCCCTATTGGTTTTTGAGTCTGACAGCAAGCAGATATAATTGATCTCTCGAGTATTCTCGAGTCGAGCCAAGTGATGTCGTCTGAGCTCCAGATCGACAAACTCTTGACAAAAATGATCGAAATTGTCCTAGAATCGTGCAACGGTTCGGACTCCGCTCTGATTGCGACCAACTTCGATAACAATTTCACCGTAGCTGCAACTGGCGACATGGAAAAGGGCCAAAAGTCTTATGTCGACGGTCTTCCATTCTCGTCAATTGAGGACAAGATGGCCCATCAGATCTCCCACTATGTCATGCGTACCCGAGAGGAAGTTCTCGTCCACAACGTTCTTGAGGATGAACGATTCTCAAACGTTAGCGAAGCTTATCAGACAAGATATCCCATGGGAAGATCGGTCATTGCATTGCCAATCATGCAAGCCGAAAATCTTCTTGGTGTCATCCACATCGAAGGGAAACCAAACTCCTTCACCCAACGCAATGTGGTCGTGCTTCACTTGCTTTGCAATCAGATCGGCATCTCCTTGTCCAATGCATTACTCTTCCGTGAGGTTCGCAAAGTCAGTGCCACCAACGCATCGATGGTTGAAGCGCAAAAGCGCGCGCTAGCCCAAGCTCGAGAGGCGGAGCAGAAGGCCAAGGTGGCAGAAGCCGAAGCTAAGCACAATGTGAAACTCAAAGAAGATGCAGCCAAGGCTAAATCCATCTTCCTTGCGAATATCTCCCATGATTTGCGCACTCCGATGAATGGTGTGATCGGTCTCTCCGAGCTTCTCAAGGGTACTCGATTGGATAAAGAGCAAGATGAATACGTCGAGTCGATTCGTGTATGCGCCGATACTTTGCTGACCCTCATCAACGACATCCTCGACTTCTCGAAGCTTGAAGCAGGAAAGATGAAGATCTCCACTGTCCCCCTCAATATCCGAGAAACGATCTCGGAGGTAGTCCGCGCGCTTCGTTATACGCACCGCGACCGAGGCTTGGAGACCATCGAGGACTTGGACAAGGTCCCTCCAGAACTTGTCGTCCTTGGTGATCCTGTTCGGCTGCACCAGATCTTCATGAATCTGCTAAGCAACAGCTACAAATTTACGCCCAAAGGGTCTGTGACCGTGCGGGCCCGGGTGTCGCGAGAAGGCAAAGGGCGCATCCGTTTGGAGTGCTCGGTGTCGGACACCGGCATCGGTATCTCTGAGGAGCAGAAGTCGCGACTCTTCCGACCTTTCTCTCAGGCCGACAACTCGACCGCAAGATCATACGGAGGTAGTGGGCTAGGGTTGAGCATCTGCAAAGCGATCATCGAAGACGTCCTGGGAGGAGCGATCTGGCTCGATTCCACGTCCGGCGTCGGCACCACAGTCACATTCCATCTGTCCTTCAACAAAGTGAAGGATGCTTCTAGTAAAGGTCTACGTTCGAAGCTCCCCAGCCCCGACGGGGAGAAGGCGTCTTCCCCCAAGCCCACGGCTCGTGATCTGAGCATGGTCCCCCGCGATCAGATCCGGGTGTGCATTGCCGAAGACAATCCGATCAACCAGAAGATCGCCGTCAAGTTCGTGACCGGCCTCAATCTGCAGTGCGAAGCCTACAGCGACGGCCGCCAGGCGGTCGAGGCTCTCCGGGCCCGCTCCCGGGAAGGCAACCCCTTCCACGTGGTCCTCATGGACGTGCAGATGCCCACCCTGGATGGATACAACGCGACGCGCGAGATCCGCAAAGACCCGGACCCCAATGTCAACGAGGCCCTGGTCATCGCGATGACCGCCAGCGCCATCGAGGGCGACCGGGAGAAATGCATCGACGCCGGCATGAACAACTACCTCCCGAAGCCGGTCCGATCCACCATCCTGGCCGAGATGCTTGACCAGTACCTCGCCCCGGTCCCCGCCTACACGCGCACTCGCATGACGAATCGCGATCGCGGGAGCGTGAGTACCGACGCCGGCACGCCGCCACTCAGCAACAGCTCCTCGACGCCCCAGTCCCAATCCGCTAGTCCAGTTATCGCACTCACGCCCGAGGAGGAAAAACCACTTGCCAGCAACTGAACAGCAACAAGGCATTCGAAGGAAAAATTGCAACATTTTGCAGGAATTCTCGAAAGTCTCTTCTTTTCTTCTCCTGTTTCCCTTGCCACCCCCACTTGTTTGTATGTTTGAGATACCACATCTGTATAAATTGGAGTTCTTCCCCCCATCTTTTTTTCTCTCTCTCTTCTATTCCTTCATCTGTTTGTCTTCATTCGTTCCCCCCTTTTCTCTTATACAAAATGCTGTGATATATCCCCAGCTACAATCTGTCTGCGTTAGGGGTAAACTTTCCCATCCATTACATAGCTTCGTTTCTGGTTAGCGAATCTTCTGGTTTTCTGCTCCCAAGCTTTCTCTCCAGCCTCTTTTTGCTTTGACAACCACGATCGGCCACAATGGGGTATGGATATAAATAGACCCCGGTCTCCTTTCGTTCCTGTCCCCCACATTCCCTTCTAGGCGCGTGCTTCTCTACCTACCCTATGTTGGTTGATCTGTCGTCTACTGTGGTGTCCGCATAGGCCTATCCACCACAACAACTTGATGATTAAATGAAGGATATGATTAATGATACTCGAGATACTCACTCACTCAACCAGTAATATATATGCTATCAAGACCCGGCGAAGTTAGGTACTCAGATGCTACGCAATCGTAGTAATCCCTACAGAGCGTCGCGCCTCGCTTCTACGGTATATATGTTTTGCCAACATGATGGTATGCCTACCCAGCGTCATTGCGGGAACCTTTGGAAAAGGAACCTCCCCGAAACATAAGTCGAGCTGCTTTCTTTTGCCAGCAAGATGTGTTGATTTCCAAATTCTGTGTTACTTCTCGACTCGATGCCGAAATAGATCTTGGATTCGAGGATGGATCCATCTCCAGCAAAGCTAGTCGAATGTTGTGGCTTTACCTATCATCTTAATCGATCCATGGTTCGCTCATCGGCATGTGGAGCGGGGCGGGACAGTAGACGTCGATGGTTGCATGGATTCGTGGATTGTAGTGTTTGGCCATCGCGAAATCGAAGATTTTGATTTCGTTGTAGCATTTGTCTCTGATATTGTTTTCGAGGTCGGGCCTGGTTGCCAAGTGGGTGGCTGTCGACACAATATTGAATTGAGAGGGCGGAATGGGGCTGAAGTGGTTCTCTTCTGCGGATTGAAGACAAGCAGTCGATGCGGGGTGGAGGTGGTTGAACGGATTGTAGATGGCGCGAGCAAAAGAGGCTTCGTTGGAACTAATTTCCACACGATGGGAAAGCCGTAAGATACCTAACGACTAGTCTAGCGGCCAGATGGCCGCCGAACGCACCTGACGTCCCAAGCTAGTGATTGTTGAGAATGCACTGGGATGGCGTTGTTTCTGTCGGCCTGATTTGGATCCCGCACCGCGAATGCCAGATCTGATGCTTAGGTACAGTACTGTATGTCAGGCATGAGCATGGATGATCGCAGGGTGGAGCTGCATGCCTGGTTGAACTTGGTTTAGAACGAGCGCTTATCGTAGGACGGGCCCGGCCTCAACCCGTGGTCTCAACCCACTCGCTGTCTTCTGGAAAACGCCCACAAGGAAAGCAAGCTGGAAGGTGCCGATGAGCGACAGGGCTGGGTGATTAGCCGCCGGAATAATATGGAGACTGTATGGAGACTCTCCCATCGTCGCCACCAGAGTACGGCGAGCTCTATAGTCTCTATGGTACGAACAAAGCCTCCGGTAGTTGTTCGATTCCTCATCTGGCGGTGAGGAAAGCAAACGAGGGCCAGGCGAATGAAGGTACTTTCCCTTCCCCCCCCGATTAACCCCACCCACTCTGCATCAATACTCTAAAGAAGGATTAGCCATCCGCAGTGCATCCGTCGCCGTTGACTGACAGGAATGGAGAGTGTGTCTGCCCTCCACTCCGGAGTCGTCTTTTCGCCCATGGAGAAACTTAACACGGACCCTCACCTGCAGCCGATTGTTGGGCACTGCGGGGATAGTCGTCTCACATCCAAAGAAGCCATGACCCAGCATGCATCGGAGGTATTAGCAGCCTAGCCCAAGAGCCTTGGTGCAGCGCCGGCGAATCTCGAGCAGCAGTTTGGTGCATTAGCGTAGCGTTACCAGCATAGATCAGACAGACTTTGCGAGCCGCTGCTCGTGAAAACTCCGTAATTCCAGAATAAAGTAGTCGGATTTTCGCCTCGCTCGTCATTCTCTCATGGCCTACTCAGAAAATTTGGCCAGGCATGATCTGACTCAGTTCAGCAAAACTTGGCGACCCGAAAGGAGCTGTGTCGTGAGATAAATCGAAGCAAGCA
Source organism: Aspergillus aculeatinus CBS 121060 (assembly GCF_003184765.1). NCBI lineage: Eukaryota > Fungi > Ascomycota > Eurotiomycetes > Eurotiales > Aspergillaceae > Aspergillus > Aspergillus aculeatinus. Next base: position 63,673 of record NW_020291556.1, on the reverse strand, counting down.
GTGACCCAATCAAGCGATGTCAAATTTACACACGAATGATCGAAGTAGTTCATCGGAGGCACAATCATCACTTCATTGGGTTTCTGTGTGACCAATAATTCCGGTCGGGCTGCTGGACGACCAAGCACGAGAGACCCTCATCCAAGGTGCCGATAGCTGAGACATAATAGTTAGGGCCGCTCAGGCACAGTTGAAAAAAACCAGCGTGAGGAAAAAGACACGGCCGCAATTGCAAGGCAACAATCCAAGAGTCCGTGAGGCAGCAAGGTTGGAGACATAATGACAGTACGCGCATAAGATGCAGGAAGAATCGAATGCCACTGGTCATAGCGGCTTGTCGGTGGATGTCACCCTGAAGCCGGCGTCGATCGTGACTGGTGTATTTTCTCATCCAAGCCGGCGACCAGAAGAACAGGCTTTCCCTGCGTGTTTTAGCAGCTCCGATCTGCCTGTCAGCCAAGAGCCTGTATCGAGTGCGTATCCAGACCGTTTTCAATTCTTCTCGTTGGCTTTAGGTCTTTTGTACTTCTTTGGGCAGTATCATGAGGCCCTGATTCCGAGGTGTCGGCTTGCTGGACAGGGATGCCCTGAACCAAAATCTTGGGAGGATCGGAGGACTCCGAGACTCGTTCAAAACACTGAGTCGTGTATCTGCAAGCCAGTCGAGCCTCTTATCATCTGGACCCGTTTTGCACCGTACAACATATTGAGATTTCCACGTTGGCGGCGTCTATAGCGCTTGTTACCGTTGGAAGTTGGGAAGTTGATGATAGTTCACTCAATTGCTCGAGCTCAATTGAACGCATTCAGGCGCGGGATGCTGGGCCGCCGATAAGCGGACAACACACTCGCCTTGAATTCCACACCCCAGGTTGTTTTTGTTCTTTGCATGTCATATGCCTGGCGCATCAAGAAGATGAGAATTATCCCTGTCTGTTACACAGTCTCCCATTCGATTTCAGGGGCCAATTTCTGCCCTGCCGTGCCACTTGAGCGATCTTGGGTCGCCGCGCCGAGTTAGCAGAAGTCATTAGCCCGCCTTTGACATTTGAGAATGCAGACCCGGTCTTTTTGTGCTTCTAAGTAGCCGATTCTCCGTGCTTTTCTTGAATTGTTTTATGTGCCAGACCGCTCCTGTTCGTTCGTTCCGAACATATGCAGAGATGTCCAATGCTGATCCAAGATCCTCAATATTCGGTTTATTTCTATTGCCGCAAAGCTGTGACTTTCGTCAGCCCCCGCACCATATACTGCGCTTGCAACTTTTTGTGCCTTGCAGTCTTTGATTCAAGACGTCACCATTCATATGGCCGTTCACGGATAAAGTCTTTCAACAAAGCGGAAGTGGAAGAGACAAGCTTTCTTACCCTAACAAGTCTCCCAAGCCTCCCAAAGGGGATGACCTAGCAGCTCAAAGCCATCGGAACGTCATATCCTCGTTACGACAGATTCGATCGAGCTTCGAACAAATGAATCACGTCTTGAGTTTGATAATATATGGCTGTAATGACCGAAACAGCTCGAATGAATGTCGCAAATTGTGATAGCTCCGTAGGCACTCATTTCTCATTGCATTTTGCCGAATAGATCTTGTACCTCTGCTGCTGCAATCACTTTACCTCAGCCACCCAGCCTCCTGATATCGGTGGCGCATATTCACAAAGGACTAGCTTTGGAGAAGGGAGGTAATTTGCCGCACTCACAAACGGAAAAGAAGGCCTGCGGCATCTGACAGTCAAATGAGTCTAGATGAGAAGTTGAAGGTCTCACGTATTTTGTTTCTTGATCATGAACATACTGTGGCGCTCGAAAGGGGAGCAGTAGCTCCGCTGGAGATGAAAGTCGGAACACTGCAGGATCAGCTTCGCAGTGCTTCTCATTGTTGCTCTTATAGCTTTGTCGTATCAGCCAGACCATTGCAGCCCAAGGAGAGAAAGAGGAAAAAGGTCCGAGAGCCCCCAGGATGACCGATAGTCTCGCCACGGGACACCGGGGAAGGTCGCCCGGGTGGAGGAGGGATGCAGAGGGCTGGACCAGTCTCCGACCATTCAGCAATCTTTCTAGTTTTTCGTCTTTTCAGCCAGAGCGGGGTTCTTCCGGGAAAAGGAGCGAATTGGCGTTCAGAAACTGCAAGACGGGCGGAATTGGGGGGTTGGGATTGGCGACAAGTGGAGGGATGATGGTGGGTGAGAGGCAGGAGGGGGGTGGGAGAAAATGCCTCCCCGGACAATCCCAATGCCCAATGGCTCTATCTCGCCCATCCCCAAGCCCCCCCTTTCCCCTCATGGCCTTGCTAAGACTCATTTCCTTTGATCAGAGTTCATTCCGCCGGATGGAAGACTCTCCGCGGAGGGCTATATAAGCCCTCTCCTCGTCCTCCATTGTCCGGGCCAGTTCCTTCTTCCGTTTCTATCTCTCCAAGTCTCTCGTCTGCTTCCCTTAAACTCGTCGGAGTCATTCATCGACTCTCTTGTATCTGCCCTCTGACATACCAGCCCCTTGATAGGCATCAGTCGTTGAACCTTCTTTGCCATTGAACCCACTGTTCTATTCTCCTTCATCGGCTCCAAACCTCTTTTCACAATGGCGACACACCACTATCAGTCTCCCGCTCTCCCCATCAACGTCCCCTCTAAGGCTCCAGCTCAGGCTAGTCTTTATCCTGTCGGTCGAGTGTCGGGATCACCTCCTGATATCTCCGACGCCAGCACCACGGCAGGAAGCCGTACCTCCGCTGGATTCAGTTATGCATCCGGAAGCATTGGCGGCGATTATGACTCCAGCTCTGCCTCATACTCTGGAGTCGATGTTGTTGATGTTTTGAATGATCGCATGCAGGATATGTTTGACCCAACACCATTGGATAAGGGATTGGCGATGCAGGCGCAAGCGTGAGTGTCTAAACCCCGCCGCAGCGAACCCCGATTCGCTGCCCTTGAAACCCACAGAATTAGAAACAGGCAGCATAAATCTGGGATTCCGAAAATGAAGGGAAGCTAAAAATTTACCCCATCAGTTCCGGTCAGTTGAATGCGAAGCAGCGCGAGCTGATCGAGCTGCAAGCTCTTGCACAAAGGCGCCTAAAGGGCGTGCGCGCCAGTTTTGCCGATGGCATCAAAGTCGCTCGAGAAACCAAGCGGGATTTGGAATGGACCCAGAAACGCGTCAAGTAAGCTGCGAACTCATTCCCTGACATTTTTTCGTCTTGCTCCGTATGCGACTGTCGTCAACGGATTCCGCTCCGCTGGCCAGCTGCGCGGACGTCCGCCGCGCTCCGCCGTCAAGATGGTTCTTGGCAGCGTTCAGTGTCCTACTGGTCCCCTTGAAACATCTTCCGCGTGTAGTTTGCAGGCACGATCTACACCGATACTAGAGCTTCAGATGCTGACTAACGAAACAAGTGCTTTGAAGGCCAAAGCTGAACATGCTCATCCCGATGAGTATCGGCGTGCGGCCAAGAAATACACCTTCGACGATAACTGAGCGACAAAAAGGGATCGTGTTGGGAAGTGGCCGAGACGAATTTGCGAGGCAAACACTCCCGTCGAGACCACGAAAGCTGGCTTTCCGGTAAATTGGCTTCTATGGGTTTTGGATTTGGCGTGCTTGATTTCGGGATGGACTTTTTTGATTTGCGATACCGTTTAGCTGGGAGGGTTTCTGGGATAACCCCTGTCGTCGATGTTCCGTTGGCGGCGCAATGTAATATTGGGCCTGCTGGTCTTTGGTGGGAATTTTCATATTCGGCAATATATCTTCATTTTTCTTGCAGATTCGCGACTGGTTGCATTTCCGGGTAAAGGGGCGGGGGAGGTAAGAATGCGTGATCTATGGCTCCGAATAGACTGCGGATGCGCAAGAAGGTGCGGCCGCGACGTTTCAGATTGACATGGGGAAAATGAAAACTCCCCATCACATCACATCCTGTGACGACAAGCGCCAAGTCATGTGCCAGGTCCAGGTCACCTGGGGTCACGATACGGGCACGGTCCTCGGTGGTATGTGGTAGACGCATACCAGTGAAGCAGCAAGACTGACGCCAAGAATGCTATGAAGATATGGATAGATCGAGGACACGAACCTCATAGCCTTACCTTGGCAATTCCGCCCCAGTCATCCTGGATTCTGTGATGAGATGCGAGGAGCAGTGTGACCGGTCAGTTCCGCTGTGCCGACTCCGCCAGCGGACAGGAAACGCTCGGCCGCCCCCGCTCCACCCCCTGTTCTGAGATGATTTCCTTGCCGCTTTAGGCAGAGACTCGCCGAAGAGCTCGGGGACGGAGGCGTCGCCTGCTGTCATTGTGGCACAGCGCTTCCAGCCACAGTGTACGCACACATTGGGTGGATCGATCCGAAAGTGAGATGCCGTGCATATGATGTGCAGCGAGTGCATGAGCCGAGATTGCCCCTGACGCGTTAGATCACAATTAGCGTCCAGTCTCACTGGTGTAGGAACCCGAGCTTACTTGAAGTTATGAGCCTGTTACTATAGAGCCAAGATCCAGGGGTGCAGTAGTTTCCGGTGCATTTGTCGCGTGGCATTGCTTGCACCCTACCTCATAGACAACTCAATGGGAACGTCTGCCTTCTGACAAATCAGGCAAACATGAGACTCACGTAGCCAAAGCGGTCCGGTCCAATCAGCAAATCCAACACGCCAATGATTCTTGAAGTGAACAGCAGTGGCAGACGCCCCTCTGACTGGTCTGGTGGCTTGGATGCGTGTAGGACCACGTCGCCAGTTTGCGTAGAGATAGATAGATATTAAACAGTACTTGACTCCTGCAGCGCAGACATATGAAGCCCTTTGACTCTTGTAATGCTAGCCCAATGTCTTGCTTGTACCACTGAAGTTGGTTGGTCGTTACTGAGGCGATCCGAAGTTGTCGGCCGTGGTGGGACTAGAGGAAATGAACCCCCGGATAAAACCCTTCCGTAAGATTAGATTGGAAGCCGGATCCTGGTAATGTCCTGTTTCAGGATATGAAATGTGAAGTCATGAAGGTGTATTGTGTGCATGTTGATCTGGGAACCACTAAGAGGTAGACTGTTGATGATTCAGTGGCATGCTACTTACCTTGTTCAGGGGCTAAAGAAGCTGAGCCTGAAACGAAGGAGGTATTACTACTTTCGGATTCAGCCTATTCGACAAACACCCCTATCGAGGACTACAAATTTCATTTCTCTTTGGATGTCAGGGAAATTAATTGTTATCAGCCGTTAGATATTTCCCCAATATCTTGACCCGATGATTGAAATGTTCACTGTGCCTGTATAGGTTCAATGAGAAAGCTGATTGATCTGCGCTACAGAAAGTGCCATAACAGACGGCACACAGCAATAAACATGAGCGATAAGATATCTGATCAATAGGGCACCAAATTGAATAGCATACTTGTTCTCTGTGACTTGCATTTAAGCCTTTACAGGATTCGAATTCGTAACGTCACGTAATTAAGGTCAGTAAATAGCTAGCTCCCTCGGGCTGCAGTGACCATGGGTGATAATGCCATCCGAGACTGGGAAACGAACATGAACCAACTCAGAATTCTAGCTTCATAGTTGGTCAGACATTCCTAATCTTGTTAGGGATGCTAGAAGGCTTCGGAAATCACGTCTGTATGTGGTCGATTAGCAGCGTATCATCAAACAAAGTATAAACTTCCAAATGATGTAGAGAATAACCTACCAGTACCGCGAAGCACATGTGGTCAAAATAGGTTTAAGGCCCTTCCATGGGCTCTCGACAAAGACAGGCAGGAAAATCACTAGATCATTGTGTTGATTCTTGACTCCGATTGACCATTTGAGCAAGTCATTGTGACGAGGAAAACGGGTGCCATTAGGCGCGGTGTAGCAAACAGACCCAGTCCGTGGCTTCTGTCTGCTTTCGACAGCTTTCTTGGTGGGCTCAGTAGGCTTGAGCGTCTGAGCTGCGGTGGGACTCGGACCATTGAGGTTTTGTTTCTGCTGGCTTTCACCACTGCGCTTGGATGTTTTCGCAGGCTTGGATGTCTCCGCAGGCTTGGATGTCTCCGCATGCTTGGATGTCTCCGCAGGCTTGGATGTCTCCACCGGCTTGGGTGCTCTTCCTGCAGACAAATTCGAGATGCGAGGGTGGTGCAGCTCGTTAACCTCACCGGGTCTGCTTTTAAAGTTGTGCACAGAGATAGAGGCCTCTGGGGTTGTGGGACTAGAGGAGCTAGTACGTGATTTCTGTTGTGATTTGTGCGGAACATTGGCAGGATCAGCAACCGATTTGGATAACTTTCTATCACCCGCATGAATAGTGTTGAATCGATTGCTAGCGCTGACGGTAGATTGAGCGTAGTGGTCTAGAACATGCACCCATCGCCAACGCGTTAGAGAGGAACATACTGCCATGTAGAACTTCCTCCTGAATGTTGAAAGTACTGTTTGAACTCACGAGGATGGAGAGTATTGCTCTTCGAACAAACCTGCTGGGAGCCCTTCGCGTTTGTTCTGGACTGCAGACAATGAATTGGTTTCTCAGCAGCGACCGTAGCAGCTGTCAAGCTCGCGGGATGTGGCAAGTGGTCAACCTTCTGTGCCGGGGCGTGGGGAGAAGGAGTGCATTCCTTGTTCGCGTTCTCTCCCTGGGAGGAGGCAGCGTGAGCTTTCCAATCTTCATACAAGGAAGAGGTGCGCAATCTAGAGTGCCTGTGAGTGGGTATTCCCTGTTCTTTGACCGGAGCAGCCTGAGGAGGTCGAAGAACGGTCTGTTGGGATGGCACTTCGTAGTTCTTCAGAGTCTCGGGAGCCCATTCTTGCAGAAACTCATATTCCTTCTGTGACGGTGCTCGCTTCAGGATTTGCTTGGGTTGGACAGCAGCGGAAGGCATGATGGACTGCTGTAACATGCGCTTGTTTCTGGTTCTGTGAGGGGATCGGTGATGGAAGTGGAGGGGACTGATGAAAATAATGGTTGTCGAAGTGTTGAAGTAAGGTTATACCAAAAATGATGGAGGGTGGGGGGTTTTGAACCAGTGGCTAGAGGTCTAATATGTGAAGAAGTGAGAGAAATTGAGAGTAGTGAAGTGGTGGTTTCCTCACACGGCATAAGTAGGAAAGTGAATAATTTAAACATGGCAGGGAAGGCCAGATAAACTCCAGGCTGCAAGTATCTTCCTCCAGACTGAAAGGTGAAATAATTTTAGACTTATATTAAAATTGTCACTTTGAATTATTCTACCTTCACTGTACACAAATATACCAGTCTCATTGGCTATAGCTCCTGCTGACTCTATGCAAAAGTGTGTTCCTCCTGAATTGCACGGTTGATGACACGCACAAAACGTCCTACCTTATCAACGTCCTGCTTAGCTGTTTCAATTCCCAAAAGCACCTTCTTGACACCAACGCCGATAGTCTTGCGTTCAGAGATGTCATCGAGACCCTCTAGTGCTTGCTCAATCTCCTGCGCATCGAAAGCTTCGGATTTCTCAAGGATATATCTCAACTCCTCGAATGTCATAACATTCGGAACCATGATATCCGCATTGAAGGAGTTGTACACATCCAACTGCTTCAACACAGCTCTCTCCGTGGTAGTTGCCAGGACCAGGAGGCGTCGGCCCTTGCTAGGTTGCTTTCTCAAGCACACCATTAACGTTTGCAAGATGGCGTTGCTGAATCGAGGGCCAATAGGCACCCACTCAATAAGGCGCTCGATGTTGTCAACAACGACAACACTCGTACGACTTTTATAGGCATCGTCGAAAATCTTGGTGATGTGCTGAATCTTGGCCATTTCACTATACCCGACCATGTCCTCGGGACTGATCAACTTGATGAAGGGAAAGCCGGAGTCGATGGCGATTCGAGCAGCAAGAGCAGTCTTTCCACTTGCGGTCGGGCCATGCAACAAGACAGAGAACAGAGGCGAGGACTCGGCATTGCTGACTTGTTTCACGAAAAGCTCTCCTTCCTTAAGAATCTCATTAATGCCTGGGGAGAAGTGGATAATGCCGTATTGAATGCGACCTGACAGCTCTTCCTCCGAGACACCAAATGCCGGTTTGACTTCATCAAGTGCGTGGTGGAAATCAGCACGGTTGACCTTCATGTTTACAACATCATCACTAACGTTAGCCATCGTGCCAACTTTGATATGCCGAGAGAACGCGAATGAAGATGCGGACTTGACAAGACCAGCGATTTCAGCACCAGAGAAGTTCTTGGTCAGCTGAGCCAGTTCAGGCAGGTCGACATCATCGTCCATCACACTGTTGTCGCGCATCTTCTGGGTATGGATCTTGAGGATTTGAGCTCGGCCTTTCTCATCGGGAAGGGAGATTTCCATGTGAACCTCAAGACGACCAGGACGCAGGAGTGCTTCATCAATCATATCCTTGCGGTTAGTCATACCGATGAGTAGGATGTTGTTGAGCTGGTCGACACCATCAAGCTTCGAGAGCAGCTGGTTGACCACGCTATCTCCGACCCCGGTACCGCCACCTGCTCCACTACCACGCTGCTTACAGACAGCATCAAGCTCATCGAAGATGATGATATGAAGGCCACTCTCCTCACCCTTCTCCTTATACTCCTTCTCTGCATCCGCAAAGAGTTTTCGGATATTCTCTTCAGACTGACCGACGTACTTGTTGAGCACTTCTGGTCCATTGATGACCTTGGGTTCTCTAGCGTTCAACATCTTTCCAATTTGCCGAGCAATCAGAGTTTTACCTGTTCCAGGTGGACCATAGAGCAGAATACCCTTTACATGCTGAAGACCCAATTTCTCAACAAGCCCTGGGGGAAAGATTCGAGACGCGAAGGCACGACGGAAGATAGTGCTGAATTCTGAGTCGAGACCACCGATGCCCATATTCTCGAACTTGAAATCAGGTTGAATGATAGAGTTTGCGGCGGGCCGACGGTTTGAAGCCTTCAAATTGATACCGGTACGAGCGTCCTTGAAGAAGGTGATTTGAGAGTGTCTTGTAAGAATACCTCTGGCAATAGGGCTGGTCTCGACCTGTCCACCATTGGGGTCAGGGGTGCCGGAGGACAGATCAACGCGTTGAACGGTTTTGATTGTCAACAAAAGAGGGATGCTTCGGTGATCCATCAGGATCTTTTGACCGGGTGCGAATATTTGGTTTTCAAAATTCTAATTCTGTCAGCGACCGCAGTACAGTTAATTTGGGACGTGGGAATAAATATACCTTAATCACGACGCTGGCCAGCTCGTCCTGGTCATATGGAGTCTCGACCCTCTTCTTGCCAGCGAATCCTACTTCGATATCGGTTGATCCGACGTATGCCTGACCACCCTGGCCGAAGGGATCATAGATCTGCACTTGCACTGAGTCCGTGAAAGCGATACCAGCCCAAGTTCGCTGAGGATCCGACATGCTGATATGACCGGGTGGGAACCCATCCAGAGGACGCGCAGAGAGAACGTAAAGGTCGTTGATGAGAAGTAGAAGGTCGTGTCCATCGCGAGAGGGAGGGAAGTCCTGGGTTGAAACGGCGACTCTAAGAAAACTGTCAGAAGGTAGGACTTGACCTCGGATTGGCTCAAGTCATACAGATTTCCAAAGGTATACACATTGTCCGGGCTCTTTGCAGGCCGTAGTGTCCATGTTTGACCGGAGCTGGCGGGCTTCTCACTCCGTGGCGGCATGTGTGATGGGCTAGGTCTGCCCATAGACTGCGGTGGGGCTCCGTATCCTCCGGGACTAATAGATAGTATGAGTTAGCAAGTCATTATTCGAAAGAAAGCCTTGCGTTTTTTATATGCGTACCCTGCAGCAGGATATCCACCCGGCTGGTTAGGGGCCGGGTAGCCGTCTCCACGCGAGGGGCGAGAGCCGAAAGGGTTGGGCACAGAAGGGTAATTATTGCGATTAAACATGTTTGCTCAAGAATGTAAGAGTTATTGCGCAGACAGCAGACGGGATATAGAAGTGGGCAATGGCTGACTGTGCAGTTGAGCGCGGGGGAGGGGCGATTAGAGTGATGCTGCCGGCAGCTGTGGCACAAGTTCAACTAATATAGAATGAAGTTTCAATGGTATAGACAAAGTGAAGAATGACCTTGAACAGCTGACTGCAAAGTAAAGTGTTTGTACGGTGGGAGATTATCAAGTATGAGGGAATGAGAGTGGTAGAAGTGGCGGTTGTAAGTTGGAGGGAGCTCCTTTAGCGACACATGGACGTAGTTAACCGCCAGTTAAGGTACCGTTGCTTAGTCCATCGGCCCGGCGGACTTCCGTTTTCGCCGATCTCTATGACGACTCTTGTGCTCGAGCAATCCATCTTCCCAATTCAGTAAATACACTTGCTCATCGAACCAAGATGCCGCTGTGAGTCTTTCATCCTCGTTTCTCTTCATTTTTGGGTTGCCAACACTAATTTGAATCCTCATGATCCAGACACCTCCTCGGCAAGAAGTCATGGAACGTCTACAACACAGAGAACATCGCTCGCGTCCGGCGCGACGAGGCGCAGGCCAAAGCTCGGGAGGAAGAAGAGGAGCGTCGCATGCAGGAGGTCGATGCCGAGCGAAGAATCCAAATACTGCGCGGAGAACGACCCTCGACCCCCCCTCCACCGCCGCCGGAGCCTTCTGACTCTTTTGCCAACAAACACAAGTCTTACTCGGAAGATGCGGCGAGGCGCAGGAAAAGAAGACGACTGGCTGGGGAGAACGACACGGACAGAGATATCAGATTGGCCCAAGAGGATGCAAAGATAGCCCTAGCCACCCAGGACCAGCAGGCTCGTGTCCGTTCAAGCGATGCACCCCTTCACGATAGCTCCGGGCACATTGACTTGTTTCCTCAGGGAAAAGCCCGCAAACCAGTCGAGAAGAACACGGAAGCTGAGAAGGAATCTGCTGAGAAGCAACGAAGACTCGAAGATCAATACACAATGCGCTTCTCCAATGCAGCGGGTTTCCGGCAATCGGTCAATCAAAACCCCTGGTATTCATCTTCCCGAAATAATACACAACCATCAGAATCCATGCCAAGCAAGGATGTCTGGGGCAATGAGGATCCTCGAAGGAGAGAACGGGAAAAGGCTAGGTTGGATGCCAACGACCCTCTAGCAGCGATGAAGAAAGGTGTGCAACAGCTCCGGTCCGTTGAGCGCGAAAGGAATAGATGGAACGAGGAACGAAAACGAGAGCTTGAGGAAATGAAATCCACGGAAAGGCGCCGGTCGCATCACCGGAGAAGACGGTCACTGTCGCTAGATAGCCTTGAGGGCTTCAGGCTTGATGCTTCTTCAGACAGCCGTCGGAAACATCATGTAAGAAGCTCCCGTCGACATCATGATCGCAGGGACGGAAGCCGAGATCGCTCGCGTCATCGACATTCACAGCCTAAGTCAGACTCTCATTCTCGTCGCCATGACCGCCATAGACGGGCGGAATCAAAACTCGAGTGAGATGAATTAGAGCATTCACAATACGAGCAATGTGCATATTACTCGTCATTATACGATTATGGTGAGGGCAACTCTTCTCCCAGCATCTTTTACAGCCAGTTACGATAGAAAAGTCACCGTGTTCAAGCTCGGAAGTCTTCGTGACCAACGCAAACACAAGTCTATTATTCTTTATCGCACTGAAGAGATTTTTGAGATTGAGATCTATGGTATTTCATAGAACGATGACCACCATGCGTGTTTAGCTCACTGCAAACTCCACAGCTGAGAGCCCTTCTCATTTTCAGTATCCCACTCAATACTGATGTCCAATGACCGAGATCCTGCCTCCTTCTTCTGGTAACCGACCTTACCAGTGATCGTTTGGCCTTTCTTAAGGGGAGCAGCCTTCTTCTTCTCCTGATCGATGAGGCAGATGGTTTGCTGCCAGTGTGTTTCAGTACCGTGAGGCCCGGTGGTAAAAGCAACAATGCCCTTCTTCTGCATATCAGAGGGGAGTGCATCGTCCGCAAGGGGGGAGTCCCTGGAAGGCATGAAGAAGATGTCGAACCAGATAGCGAAACCATCAAGCGCATCAATGTCTTCGTTGAGAGTGACCTTGAACTCCTTCAAGAAGGACAGTTCTTCAACTGTGATGGTATGCAGCGGAAGAGGCAGGAAGACATCGGAATCTCCGGGGATCGATGACGGCGGTACACTTCGAACAAGCGCCTCATCGTAGATACCGGTAAGCATGCTCTTCATGTTGAAACCGTAGACACTCTTCCAGAATGTGATGTGCGACGAAATGAATTCGGAGTCCGCGAATGGGGCGATGCGAAGGGTAGCATGCGAAGGAGCCATGAGACCTCCGGGGGCAAGGTAGCGGTCCCGAGCATAGATTACCGAGTCGAACATGGCCTCAAAAAGAAGACCGTAACCCATCCACTCAGAGACGATGATATCCACTTGCGGGACGGGCAGTGTAACTTCCTCGATCTTGCCACGGATGCACCTGTATTCTCAAATATTAGCTCGTGTCTGTCGCAGTAGATGAAGGCGAACACTTACGTTATGATGTCCCCGAAGCCGTTCTCATAGATGATCTCCTTGGCTCTATCGATGATGTTCGAGTTGTCAACGGAGATGACCTTGCGAGCCCCAGCCTTGGCGCAGAACATGGACAGAATTCCGGTTCCGCAACCTACGTCCAGGACAACCTTATCCTTGAAAACATGCTTGTTCTCGTAGATGAAGTCCCGGTAGGCTTCAGTGCGAACAGTGTCTTTAAGCATGGACTCGTGAATGCCTGGCAATTATTTTGTTAGGGGGAGATGGCATATTGAGATACCTGGATTTCGAAGACTGTACCATTGTATGAGTAGGAAACGAAGTAATCCGCATCAGCCTCATCAATCTTGCTGGTAGTTCGTCGTGCACTAGGAGCATTGGGGCTGGTTTTGAGTTTCTCATCCTCCTTGGAAAGTTGTTCTTCCATTGACTTCTGGACCGCGTCTCGATATTCGGAAAATTGTGTCTGGAGGCGCTCAAGGTCCTCCTGCAGCTCAATTACTCGCCTCTCGGCGTCCGTCTCCCCTGCAGCATCTGGGGCTTCTTCATCAATGTCATCCAAGCTGTACAGTAGAGCATCATCCTCCAGGACCGGCATCAAGTAGAGCTCGTCGTCAAACTTATCCTTGGAGGAGACATCGGGCGACATGTTGCCCTGCTTGACCTGGGAACGGATGTAGTTGACCAGCTTGATAGTGCCCAAAAAGTCCAAGTCTGTATTGCGAATGAAGTAATAGTTAGCCGTGTCACACTCAGAGCCTAAGAGCCATTCCACATCCAGGCTTCTACATCTCCACAATCAGGGATTCAACGCAGTGCCAATGCATATCAAGTGAGAACGCACCGAACTCCTTCCGAATCCCTCGCAGGTCAAAGTTGTGCTTGTCTTTGGTCTCTTTCAACATGGACAGCACGTCGGGGTAGACTTTGTCGGAGAATAGGCCGACAACTGGCTGGGTCTCGTCATCGGGCTCGACATCTTCCCATCCTTCCTCATTGCTGATGTCGGACTCCTCAGAGGAATGAGAGCGCACGTCGTCCTCGACGGGGACACGCTGCGATGCAAAAGCCGAAGCAGACATGGCGATAATTGCGGGGTATTGCAATAGTTTGCGCGGATGGCTCGACGGGTATAAAATCAGATTGTTTGGAATTTAATTTTCCAGAACCTGGGTTGATTGCGCTCTTAGCAAATCACGAATCCGTGATACAGAAAAAGAGCTGAAAAGGGCGAGTTGGAGAAGTGTCAACTGAGAATGAGGTGAGGGGTACAAATTTCCAGTTTGCTTGCGGCGGCCGGAAAAGACAAACCGTCGAAAAAAAAATCGAAAAATCGAAAAATCGAAAAAGAGCGGGACGGGCATTTGGTGCCCCGCCTGCCTGTTTATTATCAGGGGGGCCAGAACGGCGATAAGAGTCAATCAAACACGGAGGAGCCTGAGGCTTGGTCGGCTTCCCCGCCAACAGAAGCGTCACCGCCTCCCTCCAGAAGAGCTTCAGCTCCATCTCCAACTCACAGTCCCCTCCTCCACTCTGCGAACACAACAAACTCCCTCTTCAATTGAATCGCCTTCTTACTATCGATATCGAGCCTTGCACTCTTACCAAATTCTGGGTTTTGTTGTCTCGAGCTAAAACCGAGCAGTCGGTTCCCCCTGCACAGTGACCGCTCTTCTTCCCCTCCCAGACGCTGTTTTGGTTCCGCCGGCAATACAAACAATCAAGCATGGCCTTCTTCTTCAACCGCGGTCGATCCCGTCAGCCTTCTGATCTTGTTCGGACAATTAAAGACTCCCTGGCGCGGGTTCGGGAGGACCCCTCGACTGCCAAGGTTGGTCTCCAATTTGTGTATCCTCCTCTGGTCTCGAGAGCAGTTTCGCGCCAGACTGTTCTGACTTCCGCGACCCCGAATGCTTGCTGACTGCACTAACATGTAGGATGCGGAAAAGCCACTCTCTCAGATGAAACTGATCGTCCAAGGTACTCAAGGTTCGTGTGCTTGCATGAAATTGCACGGGGCTTGTTACCCTTTCCTACCTAAATACTTCTTTAGGGTCTCCAGAAACCCCGGCTGATGTGGTCCTTTGCAGATGTCGAGGTATCCCCTGAACAGGTTCAAAATTTAGTTCATGCAGCTCTGCAGGAGGATCTGCTTTATGACCTAGCTCGATGTCTTCATCTCCTTCCCTTTGAAGCTCGAAAGGACACCCAGGCCATCTTTTCGCATATGCTTCGTTTCAGGCCTGCCAGTTCGAGCTCAAATCAAAACGACCCTCCGGTCATCTCTTATATAGTCCATAACCGACCCGAGGTTATCATTGAGCTGTGCAAGGGTTATGAGCACAGCGAAAGTGCTATGCCATGCGGCATTATCCTGCGAGAAGCCTTGAAGTTTGACGTCATCGCGGCTATCATCTTGTATGATCAATCAGGCGAAGGAGAGCCAGCTATCAAACTCACAGAAGTTCAGCCCGGCGTCCCCCAAGATGGGACTGGGATCTTTTGGCGTTTTTTCTACTGGATAGACCGCGGCAGTTTCGAGCTGAGTGCCGATTCCTTCACAACCTTCCGGGTAACAATTGTCTATCGAATCTGCTGGCGATAACAAGAGTACTAACACGATCGCTTTAGGACATATTGACCCGCCACAAAACTCTAGTAACCGGCTACTTGTCGACTAACTTTGATCGGTTCTTTGCGAAATTCAACGAGGTACTTGTGAACTCCAGCTCATATGTGACCAAGCGGCAGAGCATCAAGCTTCTAGGCGAGATCTTGCTCGATCGGGCCAATTACAATGTCATGATGTCCTATGTGGAGAGCGGTGACAATCTGAAGCTCTGCATGAAGCTACTGCGAGACGATCGCAAGATGGTCCAGTACGAAGGATTCCACGTGTTCAAAGTAAGGCAGACCGGCCCCTCCTGGCCAACGAACGACGGCATGCTGACGAAGAATGTATCGCAGGTATTTGTTGCGAACCCAAACAAATCTGTAGCCGTACAGCGAATTCTTATTAACAACCGTGACCGCCTTTTGAGATTCTTACCTCGCTTCCTGGAGGATCGGACTGAAGATGATCAATTCACAGATGAGAAGAGCTTCTTGGTTCGTCAGATTGAACTTCTCCCCAATGAGCCGATTGAACCAACACGCTCTACCCGTGAGCCGTCCAGGTCCGGCATCAACACAGCTGCCGTGGCTTGAACAGTTAGATTGTGGGCCTGTCATCTACCACTTTATCTTTTGCTGTGGACAATCTTTGGCCCCTGCCGGGTCTTTTTGTTTTTGTTTTTGTTTTTGTTTTTTTTTTCTTCCCCCCCGCCCCCGCATCTACGCTCCCTTCTTTGGTGAACTCTTTGAGCTTGGTGCGAAGGGCTGCATACATTGAATGTATGCTATGGTTGTGTCGTGTTTGCATGGAAGGTCAGCAGGCATCTGACCTTGGCGGAGTTACAACGGTTGGGTCATTTATGGAAGACTATGTGGAAATGACGAGCAAGGCGGATGACAGAAGGAGGCAATGGACAGAGCGGGCGATGGGCGATGAGATTAATGTATAAAGGCTGCAGTGAATCCTTGCATTGAGGCAGGATGCGACCTGCCGCAAGAAGCCGAGTTCTAGTAAATATTATAGCCACTGAGGTGGATCTGAACCTTCAATGGAAGAAGAAATCGGAGCTTAGAACCCGCTGATTGCATCACAGACATGGCGACAATTCTGGAGCTCCTGGCTGGTTGGAAAAGATTTTCACTTCCAAGGGATGGGAGAAGAAGATGTGGGAGAAAGTGGATATCAACATCCCTCTGTTCTCCCTTTCTTGCCCAGCCAGAGGCACACACACACACTTCAGTGGCTGCGCAAGGAGATGACACGGCAGAGGAAGCTGGGGAGCCCTTTTAACTCAAGGCAGAGAGATATGAGATATTGTAGATATGAGTAGATCTAAGCTTGATCTGAGGTGGTGCGTGCGCCCCCGACGGAATAAGTCGAGTGAACTATAGACTCAATGATAGTTGTTGTGGTGAAGCAGAGGTTCAATCAAAACATCCATCAGCCACTAAATGCCTCCGCTGTTCTTCTCTTTCTTTGTTCTCTATTCTCCTCTCATTCCCATTGCAACCAGCTTCAATTCAATTCAATCCAATCCAATTCAGAAATAGTGTTTGTGGTCGGGACCACGCAAAATCAACTGTGAAGATCCACAGTTGCGTGGCCTTCCCGAGGAGTTAAAGCAGACTAAAAATTGTATAGTGGATCATCGGCCTCCTCGTCGCCGCCCTCCTCTTTCTTCTCTTGCATCTCCTCTCCTCCCAGTAGGTTTGTTCTTTTCCTTCTCCATCTCCTTCTACTTCCTCCCTGGTTTTTGCGCCAACCCTGCTGTGCGCATTGTTCTCTTGGTCTCCTCCTCTGTATTGGCTGAATGCGCTACCTTTTTTTTTTTCCTTCAATGAGGCGAGCATTGCAGAATAAGGTAGTGTCGCTAGCTAACAAGAGGTGAGCGAGTGCGCGCGCGCATTGCTCGACTACTACTTCTTTACTTTTTACTATTACTTATTTACTGGCTGAGGGCCTTTTTTTTCCTTTTTCCCTTCCCTCCTCTTCCCCCTTGGCTAATAATTCCGTTCCATCCTCCCTCGACGCAGCCCAGATAGCACTGGGCAGCGCAGCGAGTTTATCTCCCCTTTAGCCACACACATTCCGTGAAATTCCACCTCTTTTCACCCCCTCTCCTTCTCCCCCGACTTTCGATTCCTCCCTGGATTGCTGAAGCTTGTCCTGCCGCCAAGCATCCTTCCAGGAACTGCAAGCAACGCCCGCCCCAGATTTCACTCCTTCTCTCTCCTCCGTCGCTTTGTTGCCGACTGCCATGATTTACCGCGCAAGAGACCTGATTTCCCCCCGTTTGTCGCTCATTTCCCGTCCTCAGGTCTCATAAGCTTAATCTCTATTTTATTTATACGATTTCTATAATCATCAATTCCATTGAAGTTCCAACTGCGCCTCCGGTTCTAATTCAGTCCCTCTCCGCTCCTTCATCTGCGATCCAAATTCGAATACTACATACAATCAATCAATCAATCGACCGCCCCGCCGGCCGCTGCCTCTCTTGGCTAACGTGCACGAACACAAACACAACCACATCTACATTCACATACACATACCCAGCTTCGGCTGCAAGATCTTTCCTAAAAGAACAAAAAACGCTACAAATTAATAGAGATAATAGGGCGCAAAGTCATGCCGGGATAATGGTGAATAACCGGCCCGTTTCTGTACCTTCCGCCGTGATGTCCGAGTCGACCTCGGCAATCCAGAGTCTCCCCTACGATAAGACTGTTGCTGCGACAGTCCCAGTGACACTTCGATCTGCGTCGTTCCCCCAACCGAGTAATCAATCCTTCTGTTCAGAGGACCGATCGAATTCATCCAGTACCTCCTCCGGTGCCCCCATTGAACAAGCCCCACCCGCCCTATCACAACGGACCACTAGACGTGGCAGAAACAGGTTAACCAGCCTACCAGCTGCCGGGGCTTCGACTGTGAGCTTGCGGTCATTGGGCAGTATACCCAGCATTATTGTTGATGACACGGCGTCGCGTCCCAGTTCGCGTCCAGGATCTCGCCCAGGATCTCGTCCCGGGTCGCGCTGGTCGGAACGTAGATGGGGTGGCTTAAGGGGTAGAAAGTCAGGGGATTTCGATCGGGATGAAGATGACACACCGCCTGTCCCTCCTATCCAAGCCCCGTTCAACGGAATCCCCTTGGACATCCCGAACGCCGCACTCGACGGTCTAGGACCGCAATCAATGAGGTTTTCCAAGCGTGGCAGTCTCATCAAGGAAGAGGAAAGACGTCAGCTCCAACAGCAAATCCAGCAGGCGGAGGCAAAACAACAAAGAATCGCGCAGATGGAAGGGGCCGACCAACGATTACAGGAGCATGTGCTGGAAGACGAGAGCGATACGGCTCTGCCAGCCATGACTTCGCCGGAATTACATGCCGCGGACGAAGAACCTTTGGACTCCCCTACGAGGCGCTCCAAACCGCAAGCGACGCTTAGGGTGCGGCACAGCGCTATTGCCAGCAGAGCCATCTCTGCAGATGAAGACATGCTGTCGCGACGAGTGCGCTTAATGTATGAGAAGGGCGACGAGAATGTGACGGACTCGGAGGTAGCAAGGTCCATGGCCGCGGAGCACGGCGTTCTGTGGGAAGACACAGCTCCCCCGAGCATGGAATGCTCGCGTCTGTCGGGACCCAGCGTGTCCGGAACGGATACTCGAAGTATAGTTTCGTCACTCGGGACGGACGGTGTCCCCGGATTCAAGCGAGAAGCACACGAGCTTGCGGGAGGCATTGAATATTGGCAGAACATCAAAGCTGGCGATGTGGACCGATACGGGTTCATTCGGTCCCCGACGTCTAATTCCAATGAAGGCATCGATCCTAGTCCCATTCAACGCGTCTCTACAAGCCTGCTTCTTGCCTCTGAAACCCCACGGCGCAAGTATTCTATGCGCCCGCCTTCGGCAATAGGTCCCAATCATCGCTCCTTTACTGGCCGATCTCCGACTCGAAAACTATCCGAGCCGTCAATTCGTCCATCGTCTTCTCAAAGTACCTACAGTTCACCGTTACGGCGTTCCACCACACGGTTTCGTCGGGCAGCCAACCATCTTCCTCACAACCGGACTCGTCGTGTCAAGGACGAGGCGGGCGACATGCTCACGCTACCCACAAACGCCATCGCACCCGGGGATCGACAAGACTCAGCCGCTGCGCGCGCAGCAAGGAAGAAGGAATGGGAGAGGGAAGACAAGTGGACGAAGATGGCCAAGCCGATAAGAAGTAGCGATGGAGGCGGCATGACATTCGAGTTCGATACCACCAGTTCGAAGCTGATCGAACGGACATGGAAAGGCATACCTGACCGATGGCGAGCTACCGCTTGGTATGCCTTCCTGGAAGCAAGCGCCAAGCTGCACAGCGACAGTCCATCAAAAGAAGAGCTTATTGAGGCATTCAATGAATACCAATTAATGTCTTCCCCGGATGATGTCCAGATCGATATTGATGTCCCCAGAACAATAACCAGCCACATTATGTTTCGTCGCCGCTATCGTGGCGGACAGCGGCTGCTGTTCCGCGTGCTGCATGCGATGTCTCTCTATTTTCCGGATACAGGCTACGTCCAGGGCATGGCAGCCCTTGCTGCCACGCTGCTGGCATACTACGACGAAGAACATGCATTTATCATGCTTGTTCGACTCTGGCAACTGCGGGGCCTGGAGCGGCTATATCAATCCGGCTTTGCGGGCCTCATGGAGGCTTTGAGCGACTTCGAACGAGAATGGCTGGAGAAAGGAGAGGTTGCTGCAAAATTGGTAAGTGGCGTATACGTCTCTGTCGCCCCGCGCGCTATGCTAATGCAATACCCATCACAGAATGAGCTTGGAATTCCACCTACAGCGTACGGTACTCGCTGGTATCTCACTCTTTTCAACTATTCCATCCCATTTCCTGCGCAGCTTCGGGTATGGGATGTATTCATGCTGCTCGGCGACGCAGAGGATCTTACTGCGAGTGGGTCTTCCATTAAAAGCGGTAAGAAGGCTCATGTCAGTGCATTTGGCAACGGTTTGGATGTGCTCCATGCTACCTCGGCAGCCCTCATCGATGGTATGCGTGATATCGTCCTCGAGTCCGATTTCGAAAATACGATGAAGGTCCTCACCAGCTGGGTCCCCATTAAGGATGTGGAATTGTTCATGCGTGTTGCCAAAACGGAGTGGAAAGTGCATCGCCGAAAGAAATCATCTTAAGCCTCATCTGTGAAATCTGCGAGTTGCAGATACGATGACCCGGTGGCTTATGTCCCCACCAATCCGACCTTTACAATCACTGTTTTAAAACCTAATCTAATGTCTAGGTTTCTTCCTTGAGTTAAGGGTAGCATGGCTGCTACCCATTGGCCTCGGATGGAAGTCCCCTTATAATTCTCTTACGACTCAAGCGGACGATTCTTGATGATGAAAGAAAAGTCGTTGTGCAATTAATCGCATCTATCCCTGTTTTCCCCTTCGATCCCTCCTTTGCCCGCTGTTTCTTCCGCTTCCAGAGCTCACTCAGATGACGGCATCACCTCTGCCGTGACTTTATAAAGCAAATCCGCCCTCGGCTCATTTCTTTTTCCTTATCTCCCCCGGAAGGTCAACCCCGCCCGTCCCAGCACTCACTGGACATGCTATCCCTTTTCAAAGACAGCCTACTTCTCGCAGGAGCTGTTTGCACACACACTGACACTGAATGAACCTCTCATTCTCACCACTGGATCCCTCGACCCAACCGCATCAATCTCTACATTCACACATCACTCTCTATCATTTCTTTTCCCATAAATGTCTTTCTCTGCTATACATTCCACCCTTTCGTTACCATGTCACTACTACTACTACTCTGTACCATCTGCGCCTCGCTTATCATTCTTTCCTTATGTCCTCCCCGAACCCTCCATGGATACTAATCACCCTGCCTTACCTATCTATATACATACATACATACATAATTCCAACGCTGTCATAATATACCATCCAACCTCCCTCGCGTCCTAGATATCTCCAGCTTCTTTTTTTTCATCTGTATTCTCAAAACTTCGGGACTCAGCGAGTCAAGGAATCAACTTGAACCCCGGCGGCACTTCCCTCTCGGTGTGCCTTCGTCGACTTATTGTCCCCTCCTGTCAGATGTTGCTTAATTTGCATGGTTTGCATGGTTTGCATGATTGGCCGTGACTCCCGAATCAACTTATCTGTGGTAGGGTGAATGGCTCAAGCACCGGCACCGTACTGTACATGGTCTCTCTCTCTCTCTCGCTCTTGCATACATTCCCTTTGATCATCCTGAATATACTTCCGACCTCTACACCAAGGACGTAAATATCCGTCTCGTCTGCCGTATTCTATATACCCATCTCGTGGGACAAATAAGTAACGGTTCAAGTCGTGCTGCGCGCTAGACTTACGCGCCAGGTTCCCTGGTACCCTATTGTACCCGATGTGCCTGGTCAAGTCCTACGGCAGGATAGCAACGAGTAGATTATGAGTAGTATACTTACCCTATGCGCTCTTTACGGTCCCTGAATGTCACATGTGCGTATGACGGCATGGGTCACATCATATTCCGACCTTAAGGGGAAAGAGTGAGAAGACGCCGCGGAATTGAAAAGGTACGGCCGAGAGGACGCTACAAGCAGTGTACAGAATGGCTCAAGGCGGGGAAAATGGGACAGCGATCGGGAAGAAAGAAGAAAGAAAAAAGAAAGGCCGTTTCTAGTCTTTGGTATCATAAAACTCATCTTTCCCGATGGACACGATAGGCTCCGGATGCAGAGAATATACAAGTCGCTTCCCAATGAGATATCAGCATGAAAATTAGATAGACCACAGCAATATTACAGGATGTATGGGGAAGATGTCAAGTCACCCATGACGACGACGGGTGGCTAGTCTTCCTGGGACGGGATTAGTTGGGTCGTTCGGGTTCACTTGACCTCGTGACGACAGGTGAGCCAGGATTCCTCGTTGATCCTGGATCTGGTAATGTACTTTCAGCGGCTGCGTCTGGCCGTACGTCTGGAGGTCTAATTGAAGAAGGTTCCGCTCCGGACGAATCATCTACAGCAGGAGCATGCTCCTCACGGTGCGGATCCGATTTCGGGTTTTCGGTGATCGGGTCGGGGCTGGGGCCACGACTAGGGCGGTCAGGTCTCGAATTCGCCGCATGAAGGTCATAAGTCGACAATGCCTCAGTCGACATCATCGGGCGAGGTCCTCTACCCGTCGGTGACCCCGGTCGGGAGGCATAAACATTGCTACCGCCAGGAACGGGCTCCGACCCCCTCGATGAGGGCATCGGAGCAGGAATATGAGGACCGCTAGCTTTTCTCTTTAGTCCGGGAGAACTGTGGGAGTCAACCCGGCGTGGTCCCTGCGTCGCCCCAGGAGACTCCTGGCGAGTTCGCGCTCCCAGTTGGTTGGCCTGCGGCTGTCCTGGTGGCACCCAATGATGGAAATACAGAGATGGTGGAGAAGGGCGAGAGATAGAATCTGACTTGCTCACTGCCGACTGTGTGAAAGGTATGGAAGACCCTGGAGCGTAGTGCACATGACTGAGGTTAATAGGAGGAGGTGGAGGATGCTGGAGCTGCGGCTCGCTCGGAGGCATCCGCGGAACGGACGGGGGCAGTCGAGTATCGACAGCACCGTTTGTGACCGGCGGCGGCTGTACAGTCGGGGGCGCACCTACGGAGTGCAAAGGTTGAGACAGCAGAATGCCCGGAGGGGGCACAGCCTGCGCTGGGACCGAGGGGGCGGTGTAAGGGTTCAGGGGAAGCGTGCGGGAGTCACGTCGAACGTGCGATGGCCGTCGTTGGGCCTGAGTCGGTGCATGTGGCATGACCGGCATCGTAGGAGCCGATGCCCGGGCGGGAACCGATTGGGCCATGTGTTGTTGAACCATCTCAAGAATGGAGGGGGGCAGCCCGCCGGGACTGATACCCGCGAAGATCAGCGGAATGAGGTGCGGCGGAATTCCGGCCTGCAACGCATCGCGCAGCATGCTCTGTTCGAGCCTCCGCTGCTCCAGTCGCAGAGACTCTTGGCGTGTTTTCTCTTCTTCCTGCTTCCTTCGATCCTCCTCGGCCTTGGCTTGGAGCCAGTGGCGCATGGAGTCATCGGAGCTCTGCCATTGACTTGGAGGCGGCGGGAGGGTTTGATTCATTGCATTGGCGGGGCCAGTGCCACTTGCGAAGCCTAGGTTTGGCGGCGGTAGAGTTAGGGAGGCCGGGGGCGGCAGTCCGCTACGAGAATTGTCCATGGGCTTGTCTGCAGACGATCTCGAAGGCGCTGTGGTCGCTGACAGATCTGACACTGGAGGTGGGGAAGACCGTGGGGTAGGAACGGACTGGCGAACGATGGCGTAGTCATGGGGCCCTTTGACCCCGTTCTGCGACGAAGGCTTAAGTGTGAGCAGCATCCTTCCAGTAACAGCGCCGCTGCAGCAGTAAGAACAGGGAAGGAAATGAGCAGCGAGCAAAGGGTGCTATAAGCTTGAACCGAGCTTCGAGTGGAGGTCGATAGGCAGCACCGATAAGCACGCAGGTCGAAACAGCTGTCAAATAGAAGCTTGCAACAACACCCAGCTCACAGCACCCGACAAGTTCAAGAAGGAAGAGGGAGGTGGGGAGCAGTGAGGGCGAAGCACGACAGCATCGTCTGCCTGGCTGGGAGAGTAGAGAGGTAGAAAGAGACCGGAGCAGGTGAAAGGAGATATATGGGATAGGTCGAGGATCAGAGGAGAGATGAAGCAACGGAACCAGCAATGGAGCATTCAATTGCAAGGCTGCAAGGATGCTAAAAGGAGAGAAAACAGCAAGATGCGAAAGCAAAGCAAGAAGACAGATAGCATCAGTAACGAACAGTGAAGACGAGGAGAAGGAAGAAGACGAAGCCTGGAGCTGGAGACAATAATCATAATAATGCAGACTCAATCATCGCCCAAACAGGATAACCCCCAAACGGGAAAGACACACTTACCCAAACAGGGCTGGTCCCCGCGTAGACTAACCAGATCGGGAAGAGACAGTCCCCGGATATCGATGCCTTAAGATGTTGGCCGTAAATTGGTTGATGCCTGAGAAATGCGGGATGGGAAGCGATAATAGAATTTCGGAGTCTGAGAAGGAGAAGAGGAAAAGAAAAAAGGAAGGAAAGAAAGAGGAGGAGGAGAAGGAAGGAGATAGAGGCGGGAACTGGGGTGAGGCTAGTAGATTACTGATTCTTCACCTCCAACACATTATATAAAGTAAACGGTTGACAGTGGAGTTCCCAGCGCTGCAAAGAGACTAGCGGCCAGATTTGCTGACGACGAACCGCCCGGTGCGACTCGTCATCCCCCATAACACTGCTCCAGGCTTTCCTGCTCCGCTGCTCTTTTCGGGTTTTCCCCTGTGCAAACCTATGAACCCTATCCGATTTCCGCCCATTCGAGACATGCGCTTTTCTCTTCAAGTTACTAGTATCTCGGCGTGCCTCGTCTAGATTGGGCAAATCTCTCTGTAAACCGGTCGGGCCCGTTTCAGTAACTCCACTGTCCATCCCCATCTCCCCTTTACTACTCAATCTGACGGCCTTACGCAAGCCGCTTCCCAAGGGACCGCTTGGCATGTCATACTGCCCACTCTAAACTACTCCTACTCAGTACAGGCAAGTGCATGGAAAATGCGACTGAGTGGCGGAATAGGAAGGAAAGAAAAGAAAAATCCTAGATAAATGTATATACTCGAAGAAGGTAATCAATGGGTCCCAGGGTATCCCGATACACAAAGCTGGATGGCTTCGCACTCCCCCCGCCCCATGTGCTTTTTCTTGTCATCCTCACCCGTCACGATCGAATCGACTGAGCACTTCCGGGGGTACTGTTGGGATGTATTTACGCGCCCGTTCGCGATTAGTACCTCCCCATCCAGCCCCGTAGCTTATCAACATATCCGTGCTGGTGGGTAAGGAGAAGGGGAGGGTCAAAGACGGATCTAAAAACACCCCATGACTACCGGCCCGCTCTTCCATCAGGGCCGGTCGTGGAGATGCGAAACTAGACCCCGGGGATGCCATCGAGGCGCGCGTCGAGGCGTCAGAAGAGGTGGCCGCATCGCCCGGCGTGGTCGTCGCCAGGGGCGTCTGAGGACGTCCCCCATCGCTAGAGGCTGACGCCTGCGCCGCACCTCGTTGCTGCTGGGCCGCTTGAAGCTTGGCATGCTCCCGGTAGAGCAGTTCCGGGTCGCGCTGCAGCTCAATAAGAAACTTCATCGCTTGCTTGGTCAGTCCCTTTTCTCCGACCTCTGGCCGATACGACTTGACCGCATGCAGAAGCTGGGCCGGGGTTAGTTGCTGCAATTGAAGGAGAGTCGTCACGAGTGACTCGAAGTCATCTCCCAGCGAGGAGAAGCATTGCAGCCATTGCAAAAGTTGGATCACCGGGGCGAGATGCTTGCGCGCAGCGTCCATGGTGCACTCGCCCGTGCTGGACGTCGAGCCGTTCTCGTAGTGTTCCGGTTGGCGATTGTTGTTCCGGGCCCAATCTTCCAACGTCGAGACGTTCATGCGAATCTGCATCGCTTTCGTGCGAGCCAGGTAGCGTTTGGTACTCATGATTCGGTTGAACAGCTCAGCGCCCACCCAGTACAAAAGCTGGGAAATGATCTGAGTGGTGATTACGGAGTGAACATCGTACAAATCGAGGACAAACAGGGTTGATGACAGAAGGGAGGTGATATTGCGCGGCGAGACCTGCGCACGCCGTCGCGGAGATGGTGGTCGGAAGCGCTTCTCCACCGGCTCGGGGGCTTTTGCCTTGGACTTGGGTCGGAAAAGTTTCCATTCATTTTGGAAATGCACATCCTCCAGGCCCGGAATTGTCTCGTGATCGAGCATGGCCGAGTCGAGAACCTTATTCATGCGACGCTCAGCATCGCGGATGATCAGAATGAAGATCTCATTGATCAACTCGGCCAGGTGAAGCTGGAATTCCACCGTGGCTTCTACCAAGCCGGCGTCCTTCTTCAGATAGTGGAGCAAAAGAGTCGCATTCGACATCCAGAAGGCCAGGATAGTCATGTCCCATTGATGACGCTCCACGACGTCGTTGATTTTATCGGTCGCGGAGACCAGAAGTGTGGCCAGCAGTTCGGGGCTGGCGTGATAATGAGCGTAACGAGCGCTGAGGAATAAAAGGTTGGCAGGTACCGGTTTCTGTGAGGGTGATCGCTGTGGTGTCATGTTCGTGATGATGATATTCAGTATTTTTTCGAGCTCATTGTCTTGGAAGACGAACATCTGGTCGTTCAAGCACCGGTCCCAAACGAACTCTTGTTGCTCCTCTTCCAAATCTTCGTCATCTTGCGACTATCGATGCAATCAAGAGACGATGTTAGCCATAGTATCATCAGCGGAGAATCTGCCATCCAACTTACGTCGAATTTCTCGTCCAATCCTAGGCTCGACAGGTCTACCTCAAGGTTGATCGCGCTCTCTTCCATCATCATACGCCGCTTCATTTCGTTCTCTGCGATTTCCTCCTCAAAGCGACCATGGCCGAACCCGGAGTCATAAAAGTCGTCTTCGATGGCGCTCGGTCCAAAATGATATCCATTTTCGTGCAGGTACTCTGAAATCTCACTTCCTGGCTGAGCAAAGTCAAACGCCGTCCCACCCGATGAGGATTTAATGTCCGGAGATGCGCCGTGGTCGAGGAGAATTTTTGCAATTGTTTTATGTCGGTTAGTCATGGCCCACATTAAGGCACTCCACTGATTGCGATCCTGCTGGTCGACAAGAGCCCCTGCATCAAGCAGGGCTGACACGACGTCCTGATGTCCCTACACCGAGTAGTCAGTCTTGCATCGCCCGGTAACTCAGCGGGGGAAGGGAAAAGGCCACGGAACATACAAAGCAGCTAGCGTAGATCAGGGGCACTGTGCCCTCTTCATCTGGCATGTTGACATCCACGTACTCTTTTGCTTGGCCCTGCACCAGCTTGCGAACACGTTCCACGTCGCCATTACTCGCCGCCATATTCAAACTCCGCTGTAGGATGTCCCGCTTCTCCGCTTCAGTCAGCTTTTCATCGGAGGCGATGGCATCTTCGTCCGCACCCAGCGAATCCACTTCCCGGTGTGCCGCCTGCGCAGCAAGCATCTCCATCAACCGGGCATCGCTATCCTCGAGGCGAGCTGTGATTGTAGATTCGTTATCGTCGTCGATAGCGGCCGCGGCAAGACCGCGTCCATACTGGGCTTGAAGGGCATGTTCCTCGTCATGCGTGTGATCATCGAGCGTGAGGCTGAAGCTTAAGGGTTTGGCGGCTACGGGGGTGGTGAGAAATTGCGATTGACCTGCAGTGTCGCATATAGGTTAGCCATTTGCTATGCGCAGGAGGGCGGGGTGACAGCTGCGAAAAGCTGCGCAGCCCGGAGAGGGGTACGAAGGAGGGGTAAAGGAGGATCAAGTAGCGGCGCACCTTGCCAGGCATCGTACATCTCCGTCTCGTGCTGCAGGACTGGCAAAGAGCGGCGGTCATCCAAAGACTTAGGTAAATCATCGGGAAGCGTGCGGACGTGAAGGTCTGTCGAGGATGGATCGCTATGGTCGAGCTCGTCCGACACCCCGCGGGGGGAGTCGGGGTCGTTCATGACGTATGAAGGGGCTATGACGGTGGAAAACGGAGTCGCAAAAGAGAGTAGGAGAATCCGAGTAGAAGAGGTATACTAGCTCTCGCTCCATGGAGGAGACAGCCCCAAGACTGGTTGGTATGGAGGACAGCCTCCTTTCCCCGGTGGGTCGTCTTCCCGTCTGTGTGAATGGGATGGTCTAGAGCCGGATGGACGGGGTTTTGTGAGAGAGCGGTATATGCTGGAGAGAGAGGAAGTGAGTGATAGTGGATAAGTCGTCTTAATAGAAGTCAAGATCCATGAGACGAGTATCGGAGAAGGACTAGAATGGAGAAGGGGAGAAGAAGGGAAACGATGAGGGAGCGAGCGAGAGAGATGACGAGTGTTCAGGCAGGCGGGCGGGCGGGCGGGCGGGCGCAGTGGAACCCTGGAAAGTTCCTGGCTGGCCGAAAAAGAAAAGAAGCAGCCTGGCTACGGAGTACGCAGTAGCATTGTTATATTATTATCCACTTCCACCACTCAGTGCATTGAGATTTAATTTAGATTGCTTCAATTGATGGTTCATTTCGGTGAGAAAAAGAATCGACTATTAAAGAAAGGATGAGAACCCCCCTTCTCCTTTACAATTGACTTGACAAGGTTGATAATTGTGCAGACATCATCGCATCAGAATCCAAACATGTCATGCTTCTCTCCTTGCATCCAAAGAAAATAATGATAAACAAATAAAACAAACCCAAAATCAGAACCAGATATGCAGAACAACAGTCCAATCCCAATGCACCCTGATGCAAGATTAATATACATAGAAAGCAAACATACATACATGACAAGTAACTAGATTTTCAACACCCATTCTGTCCGTCCATGGCCCAATGCGATCCAGGGTATCTTCGGGGGTATTAGGTAGTTGGCGCAACATGATCACGAGCGCTCCATGCAATAAAACAATCCATCCTCCCAAATTATTATGTTTGTCATCTCGTTAAGTCTGATCGTGTAGCGACATGGTTCATCATATGTCAAGCCGTAAATAGTGTTTATTCCAGCTGCTTGCTGCGCAGCTGGACTTGCTCTTCGGAGAGCGATGCGATCCACAGGCAGCGTTCGATAATACCCGGGATCGGGTCAAATTTATACTTGGTGCTGGAGTCAATCAAACGAAGAAGACTCTTGACGATCTTGGCCGTGGTACGGTAGCGTTCAAAGTTGATCAAGGGTTCTCCATCGTATGTAGTCACCTGCGCCGGTTTTTGTGCATTGTAAGTGAGATCATGGACATAGAGACCTGTATGTTGAGTGATGAGCCACGTATTCCTTGACAGAGATCGTAGTGCCCCAAAGAACAACTTACCGACAAACGGAATGCAGCCATCCTGAGCATTGGCCGTTTCCATCTCTACGCGGAGGTCGTGAAAGTTGCGAATTGGTTGAATCAGGGATTCCATGTCCTTCAACAGGTGCTTATCGGCGGGGGGAACCAGGGCCCACGTGCTCTGCAGTCGGGAGCAGTCGGTAGATGATAGAGCAATGGCGATTTGAAGCATTGTTGCGTAGTTACACATCCGCCGGGCGTGGACCGCCGTGTGAATGAATTTGGCAATCGTCCGGGCCCGCTCATGTAGATCGAGGGTAAGAACAATTTCGGAGAGCACCCATTTGACCATCAGGTTGAAGCGGCCTACTACCAGATCAATGCCCCGACTTTCTCCTTCCTTCAAAAATTGGATCCAGCTGAGTGCTGAGGGTGAGCCGCTGCTCCATCGCATATCGATCAAGTCCCGCCAATCGACCTCGCTCAATGCGGCCATCTCCACTAAGGTCAGCTGTTGAGCAAGAACGTGAGACTCGCAAGAGAGAACAAATGGCACATGGTCGGGTTCGGTGTTGTTGTTCAATGGCGGAGGGAGTTGGCGGTGCTTTTCAGAGCGGGAAAGGACATCGCCGGATACATGCTGCACATCCAGGGCTCGGCCATCTGCTTGCTCCGCAGCGTTTCTGGGAGATGGGTCAGGCGTCAGGGGTTCTGTTGGGAACAACACCGGGTTGAGAGGCGTGGCGCAGGAGATCGATCGAGTGTTCTGGATGGTCATCGGAGGGGACGGCGGATGGGCAAGAGGATGTGTAGGAATTCCCAAGGACATATCGCTCAGCCTGTGTGTATCGAGAGATAGCCGTTGCTCCACCGCCTCTCGTGTATCGACTAGGTCCACGGAAATCTCCGAGGATAATCCTGATAGGCGCCCGAATTGCTTGCGCGACTCGTGAGGAACGGTTGGAAGCGTAGAACCTCGTGGTATACGATTCAAGCTCTCGGTCTTCTTTACAATATCAAGAGACGAATGTGATGAGTCCACATTCATTGTGCCCGATGTAGAGATATCGCTGGCTTGCATGCGAGATGAGCTAGCGACTTTCGACGATGGTCGACTGTTTGGCTTCTTCATTGAATCATCACTCAATCCCCGCTCGAGAAGCGGGATTGAGCTGTAAGAATTTTCTGTTTCTGCCACCGAGCGGGAATTGTCCCGACGATGAACGAGGCGTCCCTGTATCTGTGAGTAAGTCAAGCTGTCTCCAAGGAATGTCTCGCGTCGTCCAGCAGCGTTGGCCGAACTCGGATGATGTTGCACAGCTTGACCTTGATAACAGCGATCCTCTTCACAAACACTACCAAGAGCATAACCTTGAGTACAAGTCTCTGTTCCAACGGGGACTGCTTCATGGTCAGAAGCCGGTTGACCTTGCCACTTGCCCTCCAGCTTCAGCAAGGCTGATTCTACGCCTCCATCGCCATCATCCGGGATTTGCGCGAATTGAGCTATGGCAGCCTCGAATGAGCGCCGCATGTTCTGAGATGAATGTGTTGTCATCAGAGAGTATCGCGGGTTCGGTGGAATAAGACTTGTCTGAGGTCTGGAGCCGAGGTTCTCAAGCTGAGTATCGAAACTGTCCGCACCAGAAGTGCGATAACTCATATCAGAAAGCATCAATTCCGAGTTAACCCGAGATTGAGGACAGCTCTCATTCCGCATTTGACGAAGGTCTCCGCCAGGACGCCTGCGTAGCATTGGGCCTGCAGGTCTATCCACTTCTTGCCGCGAGTGTTGTCCTGGGACTGGGACGGCTGACTCGCTACCCAACGTGAGGCGCAGCTTGGAGATCCCGCTTTGGAAAGACGCATATTTACGCAGGCGCAGCGAGGGCGAGGTTTGTTTCCAAGATGCTGATCCGCGTTCGACTGAGTATGATCTGCGTGATGTATTTGGACAGGAAGGACGAAGAAATTTGGACGCCCTGGTCGAAGGGCTAGACTCGCTTTCGTCGAGGTAAATGGGAAGTGAGTACTCGCCAGTGGCTAGAGTCGAGCGTTGAGAGTGTGCGAGCAAGGATGGAGCCCTCAAATTCTGCGAGGAGGTCTCTGTATCCAAGAACCGAGGAGCTTCTTCGAGGCCGGCATTCGAGCCAAGGGCCCCGGACATCATCGGCACCGCAAGGCCAGTGCCATCCACAATGACAATCGACTCACTACCTGTGGTTAGCTGACTGTTCATTCTGGTCAAACCGGGTGTGGCAAGGTGAGGCTCTATCTCATCAGCCGTTACAGTCGGATGCCGTGGAGATTCAGAACGCAAGACGACTGGCTTCGTCTCCGCTTGGTCAGTGACAGCTGCACGGTATTGTCGTAAGGCTTCGTCACACAGCGTGTCAATTCTAATACGCCGTTTGGTCGCCGCAGTTGCTTTTTTATCACGGTATAGATCGGAGCCAAATGCGACATTATTGGGAAGCGCCGAGGTCTTCCCCAGATAAGAAGGGTTCGTTTGTCCCTGCGTGGTGCGAGAACCGCCAGGTCCTCCATGGCGACTGTGTAGAGCGCGGCGAATTGATCCAATGATGGTTTTTACACCGGACCCGGAAGAGCTAGGTTTGGCTGTTGTGTTGAAAGTGCTTCGTCGATTAGGGGATTTGTCTCTAGCAGACGATGGTAGAGGAGGGGATGGTGGTGCCATCATTATCGTGTACGACTCCGCCGGAGGGTAGAGTTCGCCGCGTATCAGACTACCTAAATTGAGCACTCCATATGAAGAAACGGTAGGGTGCTGTCCCGGGGATAGGAACGAGAAGGGTGCGCGATCATCTCTGACAGAGTCGGAAAAGCTGCCGCTACGTTTGTGTTTATGGCCCGAATATGGATGGCGACGGGTACTTAGAGGTGAAGAAGGCAGTGCATCCCGAGAGGATGTCAGTTTCAAGGGTGCAAGTGGTACAAGGTGGGGTGCTTTGTTCGAGGTCACAGCCAAAGAGAGTCGTTTCGGAGATTTAGGCGGCAGAGAACACGAAGTCGCATGAATGCTGCGGTCACTCATTGTAGTCATTGGGAGACTCCCCGTCGTGGTAGCAGAATTGTTGCGCTGGTGGTGACTAGCAGTGTGAGAGACACTACGTTCGAGACCAGCCTCCATGTTGAATTCCGGACCACCGACAGCCAGCATGGTATTACCACCGGTTTCCAAAGTGATTTCATCCTCGCGGCCGCCCGGTCTGATAGCAATCTCTGGGCTGTGGAATGCGACATGCTGTTCGGCGGTGTCCCAGTAGACTGAGCACTTGCCATACCAGCATCTTTTGAGGTCGATGAGAATCTTCAGATCACTCATTCCTCCTCCTTGCCGGGCCTTCACATCAGTGTACATGCTGTTTATCATCTCGCAGAATGATGCTCGTAAGCTGTAATCCGGAACAAAATCATCTGCAAAATAATTCAAAATCCAGTGTCGAAGAGCGGCAAAGGTACGGATTCGGATAATTCTGCCGTCGTCCTGTGGTCGATTGATTGCCCATCGGAGCCGAGCTAGTAGCAGTGCCAGGAGTGTGCTAGGGGCAAGGTAAGAACGAAAGGTGAGAAAGAAATCCGAGACAAGCTCGTAGTCCATGAAAGAGGCCGAAGATATCTGTGCCACAATTCGTGCTGGGGTAGCAGCGCTGATTTCTTTTGTGCCGGCAATGTAGCGCACAACCGATTCTTTGTCCATTTCCGAAGCCAAAATCTCGAAGATTGAAGGTTCAATCGGCTCCTTGGGCTCGTAGAAGGCCGAGTGCTCGTTGATCGCCGCTCGCTGGGGCATCTCAATGGCACCAGTTCCAGAAAAGAAAGAACCGACGAAGGAAGGCCGCATTGGGTCACCGATATAAGCATTGGGCGCCGCAGTGCCGATCCAGTAGTCTCGGGGGATATTTGAGGCGCGCATGTCAGTCGATAGAGATGTCCTCACATATACTGAGCTGTGCAGCGGTGCTTCATTGTCGAGGTTTGGTGGCGACCAGCCCAGATGGTATGGAATCAGGGCGCTCTCCGATGGGCGTCGTAGCGGTTCATCAGCAGTTTTAGGTCTGTCGGCTGCTTGATCGATGAATATCTGAAGCTCTCCCGGGCGACCTGCACGTAGCTCGGACCATTGCTCGGAGACAGTGGAGAATGAATGCACTTTACGAGGCCGAGGGTGGAGAGGATGATGGCGTTGGGAGTGCGCTGATTCTGTGTCGACCGACTCGTCATCCTCGGGGTCTTCTTCTGGAATGAGATCTGGGCGAAATTCCGAGAGCTGTGAGTTCGACCACCTAGAGGGCTCGGTCCCACCGCGTCCAGTATGTGCGTGCGGCTGTAAATGATGCTCTTGGCGAGATTTATTCAGAGGAGGGGCGGAAGGCGCCTGGAAGGGTTCTTTGATCGATGGGTTGTGAATCGGCCTGTGAGGTAACGGGTTGGAAGGGTTAGCTCCTTGCCCATGAGATCAGCATGACCGAATTCGGCCAGCCGCGGACAAACATTACCTGAGAAAAATGGTCCCATTTTGGCCAACATTACCCACTGTGAAATGATTGGGCTCCCTGGATGCTGGTAGGGAGTCGCCGGCAGCCTTAGAGGGATTAGCCCGCTTGAAGGAGCGCTTCCGCAGGAGCTCATGACTATCTTTGACGCGCAGAAAGGAGGTCGCTATCTGCTCCCGAATTGTTTTGGCGTTCGCGGTATGTTTGTCCATGGTGTTCGTGCCGTGTGTTACAGTGTGGGCGCGTCGAAGATCGGATGTCGTATATCGGGTATCTGCATCTCCATATGCGGTTTCCTGAAGCCCCGGTTCGACCCACGTCGGACAGATGCTTGTCTGCAGCTGACCCGGGGTTCCTGCAGCCTCGCTTGAACTAGACGCCATGGCAAAAGCACCCTCCAATCGTAGACGCGTGGTGGACGACCTGTATCAGACGAGAAAAGCTGTTGTTCCACCGAATTGGTGGAAAGTCGCGAGGGCTTGGAGCGGCGACCTAGCAGGAACGAGAATACAGGGACAGTCCACGTTGGGATCGCAATAGGTGCCTGCGAAACGACATGACCAGGAAGCGTTCACGAGAGAGGTCGTTTATCGGACGCAGCGAAGACGGAGGCCGAACATTGGCGAATTCTGTCTGCAGTAGCACGAGAAGCGCGACAGTCGGAGCAGGTTCGGCACTGAGATGGAAGGGGAAACAACCTAGTAGCACGTCCGGGGCGATTACTGTATGTACGTAACCGGGGGGGGCTGGTAGATAATAATAGAACACCAAGACCGTGCCTGAGAAAGCAGAAGCAGAAGCAAATGTCAGAATATCAGGGGAGGGAATAAAATGATGGTTGAGGCTACCAACAAACGAAAAGAAAAGATGAAACGCCAAAAGAAGAAAAACGACAATAATGATAGTAATAATAATAGTAGTAGTAATAATAGCGACGGCAATAATTAAGAACCGAGCGAGGATGGTGTGAGAATGTAAGAAGAGGAAGGGAAATACGTTCAAGGTTGGAGCGCACACGGGCTGCTTATGGACGGAGATGGTAAATAAAAGAAAGATGATGGATGGATGGATGGATGGATTGGATGGATGGATGAACGGATGGATGAATGGTGGAGGCGGCGGCGGTAGTAAGTTAGTACTAGTAGTGTGGAGAACAGTTAAGTTAGGGGAGGGAAAAGCCCGTCACTGGCCTTAGGCCCCAGTCAGGTTCCGGTTCCAGCAGGGCGGAACCCAGAACCACCCAAAACCACCCAAAACCACTCAAATCACCACCAAACCACCACCCAAAGCAGATTTTTGGGGCAAGGCACAACAAGGTGAGAAGAACCATGGATTCCCGACACACGGGCAACGTGGTCTTCTGCGGAGTCAAGACATCATTTGTCCTTACCTAAACCTACCACCACTTTATCACTTCCATACTGCCAACTGCCAATTTCCACATCGCTACCTACGGAGTACCTTGTTTTTCCATCTTGCTTACTTGCTTGCTTGCTTGCTTGCTTGCTTTGTCCTCCACCGGAGCCAAAGCCGGCCGGCCTCCTTCGCTATCCCCCCCCCATCGTCATCTCCTTTCCAGCAAGAACCACACCAAGGTTGATCAGATAGGCCGATCGACCTAACAGATCGTGGGATAGACGACTCTACACGCATCCACTGAGAATTTCCTAGTCGAGACCACTATCGCTCATTCGCCACCTCTAACTAACTACCTCTGTCAACTTGTTAACTAATGGATGGAAAATACTAACTTATAGGGGATCCGTTGACGAGTCCTTCTTGACCAGGGTTGTCAGGTCATTTTCAACCCGTCATTCCGTTCCTGAAGAGGAAATTCTAGTCCCCAGCCCAGGTCTCCGGCGGGCGGCGGAGATTGATTGGAATCCATCTCGTCTAGCCAGATTTCCTGGGAAACCCACTTGCAGCATTTTCTACTCCCGAGCCCCGACCTATCCACTCGACTCAGCTGAGATGTTGTTGGAAAGACAACAGGACCAAGACCCGGGCAGGAAGCAAATCTGACACTGATCGAACATCGTGCATGAGGAATACCAAAAACCCCCGATACGAGGCATTCAAGTCGATCCATCACAACCTTCCAAGGGAATGTGTGGATGATAGATCTGACCTGCAGTTCCGCACGCGAATCGTAGATTCCACTTATTTTTCTCTTGTGTCATCCACTTGAGCGAGGAAAGATCGCATCGCAAAAGGGGCAGGGATGCACACGGCACGAGTCAAAAGGTAAAAAAAGAAACAGAGTCAGGGCAAGACTAACAAAGAACTGCTGCGAGAGGAGAGAGAGTGGGCCAAGCGAAGTGGATTAGGGATGGCCTTGGTCATCCTCCCATCATACTGTATCCGTAGTAGGGCAGTGATCGCAAGTTCTTTGCACCAGCAGTCGGAAGAATCATGATCTGATGAGTGTTCATTGCCCCAAAAAAGCAAATGTTAAAAACGATTATCAGGCAAATTTATGAGCCTATCATTTATTACACTTGGGGAGGTGGAGGAAAGCAAAAGCAGCTGAAAAAAGGGGGGCAGGGCGTCCCACTCCACAACAGTGCTGCTGCTGCTGCTGCTGCTGCTGCTGCACGCCAGGGATGTTCAATAATGCTCAGTCGAGACTCGGTGGTAGACTAAGAAATGATCCATGATCAAGCTTAGAGCCGTTAAGTGCCATGAATGGCTGCCTCAAGACTGTGGAGAAAAAAAAGTCGCGCTGACAGCCCATTTCTGCCGTTTCCGGAACCTGGAACCAAGGTTAGTCGGCTGAATGTGGCTGACCGTTAACTCTCTATACTTACAAAGTATAAAAAATCGCTGATCTCCAGCCGATCCGGTCAGTCCCAGCCAGATTTACCGGGAGGTGCAGTCTTTGTGAATCTGATCTTTCTTTCTCGCTCGATTCGTTGTTGGGATTGATTCTTTGCTTTTGTCCGTCAGCCGGAGCAAGTTAACTACAGCCCCGAAGACCAGGGACATCTATCTGCATGCAGTCCAAGCAAGGTTCAGTCGATTTTCGTCGCCTTGCTTAAAAGTACCAATGCCTGACATGTGCTCCACTTTGACATTTGAGTCAAGCCCCGATTTGCCCGACGCCGGAAAATTTATACATCACCCACAGCTGGTTTGACAACATATCATCGAGGATTATCGCTACTGGTCGTGATCGGTGCGCTAGAACTTATGACAAGTCAATTGGATTCTTCGATGTTTCATGACTTGACAATCTACTCCGTGTGGAGTATGCAACCACCTGACTCATTGGTGCATGACCCACGGGTCGCTTCATACATTTCTCATCAACCTGGACTCCAGGTGACTGTACAGTACAGCGGCCCAGAGATCAGTACTCGTGTACACTTCATGACTCCCTCCACATGATAGATAACTAACCTACAGAATGTAACCTGATCGATCTGCAGACTTGCCTGCCCAAATTTCAATCTGTACTGAGATCTCAAGAGATGTTTATCAGCTCTCACTTCGTAGAAATTGCCTTGCGCGTCAAGGATATTTGCCCGCTCGCAGTCTGAACTATACTGATTACGTGGAGCATACATTGAACTTGCAGCCATAACGAAGAAGCACTTTTACCACTTTCGCCACATTCCTGCTAAGGAATATTCATGAAGGAGTGATTTTATAAGCTTCAAGTATGATTTGACCGCGGCCATCAATGGCGGCCAGAGCGAAAGCCGAACCACCTTGTACATGTATCGAAGCCTCTGAAGATTACTACTCATAAAGTTGTGTCACCCAACGCAGCAATTGAACGGGTTACCATGTGCTTGCAGTTACATGGTCTCCATGGTTATCCTACATGAACTCCTTATTATTGGATCAACCACGGCCGCTGCCGCTGTCTATAGACCATAGCGGTAGTGGTTATACTGGCTGCCTTCTATGCCTGATGCTTTGCATGCCTCGATCCATCCATCCAAGTAGGCAATTAAACATGCTCGAAGACCCGCTATATATTCTGAGAGGAACAAGGTTCAACCGCACCTTTGTATCGTGAGTCTTGTCAAATGCTCGACATTCGTTAATCGGGTGCAATGATTCTCTTCACCGTTGATAGCTTCTTCCTTTTTCCTACTCCTCTGCTGTTTCCTATGTCTCTTTCTATTTAACCAAGAGCACTGTCTACCTCTACCGCGTGAGCACCCGGCTTTGCCTTCTGCCTTTCATACCCGCCTCACTCGCTCTTGGTTTTCTTGCAGGGCTTCCAAGTCCTCAACAATTCGACTGGCCAAAGGAGCATCAGATCTTCATTGCTTCAGACCCGTGCTGAACCACTGCATACTGTCTCCAAAGAGCCTTAGAAGCTCAACAAACCACAGAAAAGTCAACAACCTGACTCTATCCTGTGACCGGCCACGCTCGGTACGTCACGGGCAACACATGGGGACTGTGTTAGCCTGCTCATGCTCCTCAGGCTATCAGTTGTGCTGAGAGGAACGCACTGGAGCCGCATATCTATGCAGCACAGAAAAAAAGCAAACGAAACACCATAAGCTTAAGGCGGCGAGGATATCTCTCCTTCGTCTCTCAGGTCGGCGTTCTCTCTTGGGTTATATGAGCGGGATAATAACAAAGCCCAGGAGATATACATCTCCAGATTTACTCAAATAACCCCAGCCGCCATTCATCCAGCATGCTTGCAGAGAGCCGGACGAGGGCGAACTCACCCTCACACGGCCTCTAATTCCAGGAAGAACTACAGGGAGACCATGTAGGCTCGCTTAGCTGTTAGCTGAAACCCCCCCCAAGGTCAAGATAAGTGAGTGGCTGGATAGGCCCCCTCTAGCACAGAAAGCCGGGACTGCGGCCACGGCTACATGGTCAGACTCTGCTCAGGCCTGTGAAGCCATATCATGACTGGAAAATTTTGCACAGCATTTTAGAGCTATTTTAACCCCCCCCCCAGCGTGGTCTGCTCCAGGCGATTGGACGGCTTTGCTGATAACTTGCTTAATGTCGTCTATCGAGGCTTACTATTTTATTGAGTAACGGCTTTCCAGAGTGGTGGAGAATGGCTATACTGGTCGAGGAAGAGGTATGTAGAACATCTGGATGAACGGCTCGGGAACAGTGGATGCTGCTGGCGCTGCGCTGTTGGAGTAGCCATCACTCACTCCGAGGAAATGCATCCGGCGATCGAGCGGGCTCTACTATCACACCACCGAGGAGGGAGGCGTGGGAATAGAGCGGTGGTAGCGTGCAATCATTCGCTTGTGGTGAAGTGCGATGTGGTTTCAAAGTTGGGCTTGGAACTCCCTTCATCGAGACGAGAACCCGACCATTGCACCGCAGCAGTCAGGAGTGTGCTGGTGAAGTCACCGGGTGTGCTTGCTAACTCATGCCTATACGCTCAGGGGGTCTGGTAGACGGTCCGGAGGAAGTCGAAGGCAACCCGGGCGTGTGCCACTATCCATCTGATTGATCTGTGCAATGAAGTGGTGACTCCTACTTCGTCTAGCGAGCAATGACGGAGACATAAACTTCTCACATCTCGGCATTGCTTTGGAGCCCAGAAACGTCGGAAAAACTGCACCTGGCTGGCATCTTGATTAGCTTGGTATCAGGTAAGATGTGGATGGTGAGAACCTTTGCTATTATTGTCTTTTGCCAATGAATTGTATGACTGGGTTATCACAGTGCGTTCCTGCGTTGATGATTCCTAGGGGAGCCCTTCCTGGAACTCCCTGGCAATGGGACGAGATGGCTGTAGTCAGGAGTCACTGGTACAGAGTAATAATTACTACTCTTGAGCAAGACTACATATCTTTTAGATGTCAGATGAGTTACTCTATAGCCGCACTGGACACATGCGAAAGCAGAAGTCTCCCTGAGCTTGGAGAGAGGACAGGTCAAGGCCCCCGGGGGCCAGCAGACTAGAGACCCATGAGAAGTCTCAATTACCCCTGCAAACAAAGCTACTGCTAGCTTTCGAAGAGCTCATAAAATCTAGGTTATTCTTACATCTCATCCCAAGTTTGTGGCCGAGTGGTCAAATTAGTGAAACAAGAATTAACAGCAGCCCGTACTTAGGTTATGCCCCATCGCTGCCGGTCGGAAGCAGAGCGCTTTAACCAGT
Organism: Aspergillus aculeatinus CBS 121060; assembly: GCF_003184765.1. Taxonomy (NCBI): domain Eukaryota; kingdom Fungi; phylum Ascomycota; class Eurotiomycetes; order Eurotiales; family Aspergillaceae; genus Aspergillus; species Aspergillus aculeatinus. Next base: position 24,038 of record NW_020291556.1, on the reverse strand, counting down.
ATCCTGCCATCGTATGTTTTCCACCGCCATAATGGATTGTTCATGGAACTGCGCTCAGCACGTAGCCCGAGTGGGCTGAGTGAGCCACTAAAGACTCGTATCACCCACCCTGTGGCCGCATGTGCTCAGTTGGTGGAAAGGTGAGCCTATCTGCTCGAGACTAGCCAAGACTCGTGCTCTGTGTTAGGTCTCCCTGGTAGATGTTGAGAAAAGTTGCTGTCTGCAAGATCAACCGTGTGGGAGAGCTTTCCTGGGAGACAGCCATGGCGGAGTCATGCCCAGCTCGGCTCCATGCTGAAAACACTCCGTCGACCGGGTAAAGCAACTTCCAGAATGATGGAGCACCTGGGCCCGAGAATATCTGGCCACAGAAGAGGCATTCACAGAGAGTCCTTCGATTCGAGCCTGTTTGGGTATGTACATGGAAGGAGCAAGTACTGTACTAGTCGTAATTCTTTTTTGGAGTCGATCTGATCTAGTACCGGGGGGGGGGTGAGTGCGGGTGCCGCGCAACAGCCTCGTGAGACCTGTCATATTTCAAATGAATATCACTGTCCCATACCGTATGATCTTGAGCGCTGATTGGTGCGGCCAACAGTACCGAAGCTCTTTTATCAGACACTTCAGGCGGCAGACCCTCATGGCTTTTGATGTTGTTTTCTGTTTATGGCAGAGCCACGCATGTAGATCTCCGCTCCGGGTCGTGTTAAAGTGGCGATTCTGCAAATGTGACCGATCGGATAACACACATCGTCATCTCGCACAGTCAAAACGGTCCGAAATAGGGGTGTTATGCAATTGTTGGTTTAGGTGGCCAGGACAATCGATACCGGGTTGTGGTGTGAAGGTTCGTCTACCGTTGTACGTCAGCGAAAAACACCGGTCAGGAGTCGGACGAGGGGTAATGAAATCAAACGGCTGGTAACATACAAGGCATTAGGGACCAGAAATAGTAGGCAGCCGAGAAAAAAGAAAGAATGGAGAAGAGGACATAGCTGGCGAAGCCAAGCAAGGAGTTTTCCCTATACCCACATAGAGCGCGAAGGAGGCTGAAGGCATCATTGTGATCATCGGGATATTCGTAGTACAATTGGTTCTTTTCGATATCAGGGGTCCAACGGTCTGATCGCTGGCTTTGACAATGTGGTGTATCCTGATTGCTACATGGTGTCAATTGGCAATTGTATGCCGGACTTCAAGTAGGCTGAACTGACCTGTTCAGGGGTAGTTGGTTGCTCTGCATACCACTCATTTCACTGGCCGTCCGCCGCGCAACCACGTAATGGCAAAGGATGGGGAAGATGCAGTCAGCCTGAGATAGAGTTTAGTGCGATAGAATCCTTCCCAACCGGAGTGTGTCTGTCAGTTTCTTTATCGTTTATCAGTGAGACATAATGACTGATTTCCCCAGGAAATCTTAATGCACTGGTTTAGGCTAAGCTACTCGTAACTACATTATGTACTTAACCAGTTAGTTGAGCCTGTGGGGATGACTCAGCTGTCACAACATGAGCATAAAGCTTGGATAGGGCAATAAAAATGGGTCCATTTTCGCACGCTGAAGGATGGTTCAAGGTTGCTCGGTAGTTGTCCGTCGCTTGGAGGTGAGTTATGTCTCTCCCCCATAGGACTCCACATGATGATTCTCTCGTATGACTCGTACGAAACACAGCAGAAGCTCAATCGGGTTCTGGAAAGCTTCAGGACCAGTCAGCTCGGCTCGATCCTTGCTACCGAGCCATGGAACGCCTGTGCCATAGTTCAAAGCCTCGCGCGCCATGAAGAGTTGAAGTGCCACATGTTGTGGGGACTGGTTACCAGAGACGATGAACCGCATGTTCACAACAAATAAAAACAATGTTATGCTCGGCCTCCTGATAAATGTTCACTCATTGCCACCCACAATAGGGTCAGAGTTGTCAATGAACAATAAGACGACCTTGAAGCTTGGGCCATCTTAGGCACGTATTACCAATCCAACGGCACCACAAGCAGGAAAATTAAGCGATGCTCAAGACACAAAGTGCCACCATTCTGGGTTCATCACGTAAATGCTCGGAATGAATATTTAACTTGACCTCGGCCTTCATGGGAGGGAGTTAAGGAGGACCATCGCGGTAGAAGAGCTCGCATGCTATGAACCGCATTCTGACATTTGATAGCAGCAGCGTCCCAGGTCACTCAAAGGCATCCCAGGGAAACATGGTTAGCAGGCTACGTACTAGAGCCATAGCTGTATCTTCAGCTATCCACTTGACAGGAACGGGATTTGCTCGCTGAGAATTCGGCGCCCCCGCTTTACCCTGGTCAAGTCTCGGCCGCCCACCGCCCCTGGGCAAACGAAGCCATTGTGATCAACACCAGGATCCCAAAGCTTGCGTTGTTTGTGGCGATAGTGGATTCTGTTGTTCAAGTATTGCTCGAGCTTGGTAAGGAAGACCGGATTGTCTCGCCAGCTCCTGGTAGTTATGATTTAGTTGTGATTTAAAGTTTGAATACGGGGAAGCCGCGGCATATCGTCCATTCGATTTAATTTATTCTCACTTTCGCTTGTCGATTGGGAACATATTGATAGGGTGCTTACGAGATTGTTCTGCATCCGTACCGGACCTCACCGACAGAAGTGCGGAGGTTCGAGCTGGAGCAGGTCGAATGGTCGGCTCCAGCACCTATAAATTCAACAAATTACCACGCCATGTTGTGCTGTGGATATTATTAGCGACAAATGAAAATCCCCTGGCCGAAGGTAAGCAAGCTGACAATGCAACCTCGGAGTTTGTTTACCAATGATCTGCCTCTTGCTCGCGTTCGGAAGGATGAGGATGCAGTGGGCGCACATCACTCCCCTTTCCGGTCCCCAGCGGCCGTTGGAAAAAGCATAGAGCTTTACATTATTGGTGGAACCCGGATGTAGACCGCATTTTGAACTGACAGTTCTTATTTCTTACCACGCGAATGGCTTGAGGGTTCGCCAATGAATGAGGTGGAACAGGCCTCTAACGGGTATGCTTCTATGCATGGAAACCCGGCTGAGGTGTGCCACGCTGCCCGTTTACCAGAAGAGGACCCCCTCCGCCTGTGGGGGTCACAACAGCCTAAGCTGGCTAAGCATAACTGGGAAAATAGGGGTGGGCGAAAGGATTTCTAGGTGTGGGAAGGCTTGTCTAGCATGGTGCGATACTCTTCAATGAACACAGAAGGGATATAGACTGTTGCACTTTGAGGGAGCTGCAGTCAATCGCTGGACCTGAGGATCGGTCAGTAAACCTAGCATTCGATGGAAGGAACATATTTCTGAGAATTGGGAACTATGCGACCACGCAAGAAGGGTAGGTTATACCGTCAGCAACATTAAGCAATTTGCTTGTTGAGTAGGTAAATGTGCCGCGAAGCTCAGTGCGTCCTGTCAGGCCCTTTGATTGCTCCGGGTGTGGGGTCAATGGAAGAGCGCAGGCACTCACTAAGGAAGCCACTCCATGGTGAAACCACTACCGATTTAAGGATCCAACAATACAAGACGATGCGGAGCACGTGGTTCCCGGGGGGCGCAAACTGTGGGTTTTACTTGGTAATTACCAAAGCAGCCGGTATTGTGACCATTGTGACCCTGTACGGAGTAACTATGTGTTGTGCTGTATAGGTGTATCTATCATTCCATCTACAAGTGTGCATCCTCAACGCTGGAATTACCTGTGACATTATCTCAATTGACGAGTTAAGATCAATGCGACTAATGTTAAAGTTCTGCTGGCGTCACGACAATCTTCTTGCCGGGGGTGGGGGGTTTTTGTAGTCAGTATGAGAGAGATACGTAGCACAGGTCTGTCATTCATGCCCCACAGCTATTGAGTCTGCATTCTCCGTCTATGACCAACAAAAGCGAGCAGTAAAAGTCTTATCGGACCAAATGCGGTCGTGGCTGCGATAGAGTCTTGGTGTCTCAACAATGTGATTGTCACCCAGATTTCTCGCGTGAATGCAAGCTACATGTCACCTTCCGGAATGTCTGTGACTCGTTCATTCCTCACGGCTATTCCCTTGCATTGTCTCGAGGAATGCGGCAGGCCTCTATACAAGTTGGCAACACTATCTCACGTGCTTTGCGATTAGATCTAAGAGACCTGGTATAGCGCCCGTGGGTTCTGCATCGAGTACGAAGTAGGACAATTGTGAGTGGTCTGACCCACCCCAAACACTCTGAATCTATATCCCAGTATCTGCGGACAACGCGAGCATAGTTCATTCAACAATGAGGTCTAAGTTTAACAATAGAAGCGCCCTCTTTTCGGGTAGAGCTAACCACACTTGTGAAAGGTTCATCATTAAAGGTCTCGCAGGGCAGTGGCATGCAATATGGATCCTCTACTCTAGGGACAATGCAGCTGCGCGGATGCTGCCGCTCATCAATTAGCATCATTATTTGGATAGACAGTTTCCCATGCCAAATCCGGGGTGCATGCCCGAGATTCACTCCTGTAGATCCCCTCTCCCTGAACCATCTCATTACGAACACTCTGCATATGATATGTCCGGGAGAGGCGCACACTCCCGCTGAGGGTTGCATGGAATGCGCAATGTTTACCTGTTCCCGTCAAGTTTGCCATGATACTTGATGCTACTCCGTACTTCAGGTAAGTTTCTATCTGTACCGAGTAAGGTAGGTCGAGTCCGCAACCGGCCATCCTTCGCGAACTGATTGGGACGGAATTGACCTGGTTGCTGACTCACAACTTCCCCTGCCTTAGCGCCCTCCACCAGCGTATTATTCCTTGCTTGGCAGCTCTGATGAAACCGGAAACCTGCAATCCCGACCGACTCCCATCTGCGTGGTACTGTATCAACGCAGAACAGATTACCATTGCTACCATACTTACCATACTTACCTTACATCCGTCGTTATCAACCATGTGATTAGTAATTGAGCAACCTGGGCACTCGGGGCAATCGACTTGTAACTGCTCCGGAAGTAAACTATTGATAGGTCGCTTCGGAATCATGACAGATCATGATCTGGGTGGGATAAAGTTTGGCACTGCAAAGGTTGTTGGACCAACCTACCTACGGAGTACCTACGCTAGGTTCGTGCGCCGCCTCCTGATACTGTTGCCTACTTGGTCCTAGCATGGCGCTGGATCAGTTCGAGGTTCGCTCTTTCGACCGATTATTGAAAGGATCGATAGATGGATCGATAGATGAAACCGCGCCTAAGCCCACCATTAGCCAGCCGATGGTCGAAGGCCTTTTTCTTTTGGTTCTTGATCAGTCGAGCTCCTCGATGCTGATGCATACACCGATTGTTGATTCAACAATGTCGAATAGGTAGGTCCAGACCTGTACGCTGTTGAGTAAATTGACGATGATCTGCTCCCAGTCTGGATATGATGCTCGGTGAGCCAAAGCAGCCCTAACAGAGCAGGCCTCTTATATATTTGCTGGATGGTGATCTACAGTGGGATTTCTAGCCATCGAGATCTACAGGGCTCTTGTGTTGGTTGCTGAGCTTAGAGCCAAATCACTTACGACTTCGGAAACCCAGGGTTGACCGCATGAGAACGAGACTTCGACTCCACGGACTCACTGGAGCTAGCCAGGGAGACTGGGAGACTGTCTTTGTTAGCAGCTTAGGTCGTGGTCAGCACCTTCCAAGGTTTGCTCCATGCGCTGGATAAGGTTCAGTATGGTTCTAAGGCAAATATACGTCGATCCGTGCATGGCAAGCGCGGTACTCCCGTGCCTCGTGGCGTTGCGTGCGAGTAGTAAGAGGAACTATGTTTGGATAGTGTGAAAGTCAAGCTCAAAACACGGATAGGACTACCTGAAGGTGGAAGAGAAAGGCGATATAGGGGGGGGGGGGCTTAGGCTGGAAAGTCATTGTTTCTTTGTTTGAATCATACGATGACGAAGCTGGTTCCGGTCGGTAGTTGACATCTCCTTGAATGAAGGCGCGTGGTTAGACCCTCATGATACTGCAGTCTACTGCAGACCCATGGCATGGGCATAGGTCATGAAACCTTCACTGGGTCTCAAGAGGAGAAGCTCGAGTCAGTCAGAGCCAGCTGGAGTACAGTACAATACTGGTAAGTGCTGGTAAGTGCTGGTAAAGCCGTGTATGTATGTATCAGTATGGTTACAATGCCTGTTGTATGGCATATTACATTACCTAGCACTATCACCAATCGGCTCGAATCAGACTAAGAGCGGGCGAAGAATCAAGTGGTGGATCCAGGCCTCATCCACCGGAGCCACTCGTATTATTGCTGTGCCGGTGCCCCTCTCAAGTCTTGACATGACCGAATCAACTACCTAACCTACCGTAGTCTAAGGAGTCTAGCTCTCCGCTCACCATGTTATCTCCTCTCCACTGCTACCTACTAGGTAACTGACACTAATTGCATAAGGGCTTACTTATGGCTAAGTCCCTTAGCACCACCGCTACCACCTTCACACTCCCTCAAAACACCCTCACACTTCTTCTTCTTCTTCTCCTCTCTCTCTCTCTCTTTTTCTATTGAGTTTCTCACCTCCCCTGGGACGAACGAAGTTGAGTATCTTACCACTCATCACTTGTCGTATTACAAGTCTTACAGGCGCCGCGTCAGGGCCATTCAGGATCCAAGAAAACCCACACCCACCGACTGAACTGACCTTGCTAGCAAAAGCACTGCGACCCACTCCGATCGGGATTACTGGAATATCTCAACGAATTGCGCGACACCTCCGTTACCTCGTCCTGTCCACCAATTACTCTTTCTATAGACAGATCTGCTGCTTTCGACAAGGATACTTCTCCTCCTTCATCCTCTGTGCTCCTTTCTGCTCCTTCTCTACAATTCCCTCCGTCTCTCCCATCAGCTGTGATATGGGAGTAATGCCCATCTTCCTCCTACGCCAACTCCGATTTTGATTACCTTCGACTCTTCTCTCATTCAGCTGGAATACATCCTCTCCTTCGTTTTCAGATTCAACAGGGGTATAGCGAGATAAATATATCGTCGCACCTATCTCGCACTCGAGTATCTCAATCCCTCTTCCTGTCGCCGACATCGTTGCGCTTATCAAAGCCCCAAAGTCGCACGGAGCTGTAGCCGTCGAATCTCCCGTTCTTGCCAACCAACTCGCTTCTCCTTAAAGCTTTCTTGCCTTCGAATTCACCCGAATACTGTCGAGAAACTATCCACAGCGGACTCTCTGCGCGTGGAGATAATCGTCGCATATAGGCCGCCACACAAGACCGATACTTGAATAATTGGGAAGTGTTGAGCCAGCAGCCGCGGATAGTTCGGCGAAAATAGAATATCTCAGTGTACGTACAAATTTCCCGACGCCTCTCGCTGCTGCTGCAGGAATAAACTCGGTGGAAGCGTGTCTAATCTTACGCTGCCGATATAGCAACTCTACCCCTCCGCTTGTCAGACGTTTTCTTTGTTCCCGAGTGTAAGTGACTTCATCTTATTCCGAATTTTGAATGGCGGCACTGCTTCCCCCACTTAGAGTCAGATCTGCACCTGATACATGTTTCGAGTGTAACCCACTTGACTGGTCATTCCTCGCAGCCTGAGCGCATCCCTGATTCAATTTCAGACCTGACAGTCTTTGCGCGCATCTTTGGATGGATTTTCGGAGTCACTTTATTAACACAACGGAAACAGATACTTCTTTTCACATTTGTCAGGAATCAATTATACTATCGCAAAATGGGTTGTATGAGTTCGAAGCCCGTAGATGCGGGAGATAAAGAAGCTCTCCAACGGAATGTGAGGATAGAGAAGGCGCTCAAAAATGACAAGAAAGTGATGGACAGAACGATCAAAATTCTTCTCCTTGGTAAGCCTGCGCTTTGGCATACGCCGATGCTTGGTTTGTTCTTCGCACTGACCAGATCTATTCAGGTGCGGGAGAATCCGGCAAGTCAACAATCATCAAACAGATGCGCATCATCCACTCGGGAGGATTTCCTGAAGACGAACGAATTCAGACTCGGGCGGTAATCTACTCGAACCTGATTATTGCCTTCAAAGTTCTATTGGAAATTATGCGTACAGAGAGCATTGATTATCAACTTGAAACAACTAAGGTAAGTTAGCCTTCAAACCGATGGAAGTTATTATCCAGGTCCACTGCTTGGATCTGATGGTCCAGAAACTGATTATTAAACTCATCGGCTTAGTCGCTGGGTGAATTTATTGACAATTTGGAGCCGGATGTGGGCTCCGATGAAGCATTCTCGGATTTGAAAGTTCGTGATGCTTTGAGGGATATTTGGGACGATTCAGGCGTTCAGAAGGCAGTGGCTCGAGGACATGAATTTGCGCTTCATGATAACCTACACTAGTAAGTGGCGAATGACGGCTTAGCCTAAGCGACTCAACTAACCTTCTTTCCAGCTTTTTCGAATCTCTTGACCGGATATTTACTCCCGGTTGGCTCCCCGACAATCAGGACATGCTACAAGCTCGGTTGCGAACGACAGGAATAACGGAAACTCTCTTCGAACTCGGTCAGATGAACTTTCGGATGATGGATGTTGGCGGACAACGATCCGAGCGCAAGAAATGGATTCACTGCTTCGAGGGTGTGCAATGCCTCTTGTTCATGGTTGCCTTATCAGGATACGATCAATGTCTTGTTGAGGATCAGAATGCCGTAAGTCATGGTCTCATTTTGTATGATCTAGTGCCATCTAACCATTTTGTGCGCACAGAACCAAATGCATGAGGCAATGATGCTGTTTGAATCACTTGTGAATGGCGAGTGGTTCAAGCGCAAGCCCATCATTCTCTTCTTGAACAAGATTGATCTCTTCAAGGGGAAACTTCAAGTTTCGCCTGTCTCTAATCATTTCCCCGACTACAACGGTTCGAACACCGACTTCGATGCTGCAGCAAGATACTTCGCCGACCGCTTCCGAGGCATCAATCGGATTCCAGACCGCGAGATTTACATCCACTATACAAACGCCACCGATACCACTTTATTGAAAGCTACCATGGATTCCGTGCAAGACATGATAATCCAGAAGAATCTCCACACCTTAATACTCTAAGGTATCACTAGGCATGACTAATATCTAATGAAACATTCTTGCGGCCGTGGGATCTCCATCTCCCACTAAATATTATTGATATTACCTTAGCAGCATTACTTGTGCTGTCCGCAACTGCTCGACGCCATTCTCTTCCCTTGTCATTCTCAGGATCGTCCTTGGCTCGCTTGGATGACTTTCTTATCACCACGCTCTTCTCTACTGAAAAAAGCACGCATCTCATCTTCGATTCAGCGGCGTGAATCTCCTTTCTAATGCAGATTGATACCATATACCACATACTTGTGTCTGTGTCTGCGTCCTTAGCAACACCTTACGATTTCGTTTGGCCTTTATTTCCAATGCTTGGCCTCTCATTGGGTCTATCGGTTCCATCTCTTTCTTCAATGTATCTACTTCATTCTCCTATTCAGTGTTACATAAAGGACAACATTTGTTTGTCGAGTTGACGGCAATCATGCACGTCTTCCAAATTTTAGATCACTCGAAGACCTACAGTTGTAGTATGTCCTATCTTGGAACGATCCAAGTTTGCGTGGCAATTATTGTAACATGCGCATTGCCAATAGACCCATTGCCAAACTGCTAAGGTTTCCTTTGTGTGGTGGTGCGAACAACGCAGCTCACCTGAGCCCCCTTGGTGGGAAGCAACAACTTACATGGTTACTACCGCCAGAGATACGGAGATCACAGAGGCTGGGCATTGTAGCCATTTAGTTCAGATTGAGTGTGTCAGGTCAAAGGTGGCAGAATCTGTTCCCTACCTCGAGATCATACAAGCCTTGATATCACATGACCTGCCACACTATCCCGCAAATCTCTGCTGAGCTAAGCAGAGATCCGCATGATCGGCTCATCAACTTCAACTTCGGTTTCGCCTCTTTCGCATCCGCCAAGTTCGTTTACCCAGCTTCTGGGACCTTACGACGCTTTGGAAACCAGAAAAATGCTTTCTTCCTCGCTGCGCCGGGCGGCCTGGGCCCCCATTGCCCCTATCTCAGGCGTCACTCGCGCCTCAAGCCAAACTCTCACCACCTCCGCGAACAATCTCACCGGCTCAACGCAGCCTGTGCGTCAACGGCGCTACTCCTCCTCCTCGTCCTCGAATTCTAGCGATGGCGCAAGGAAGCTGGAGTTGGAAGTGAACTCAGGGAAGTCGACCCGTCGGAGTCGTAAGGACAATGTCCGCACGGGCTCCAACAAGCAGCAGCAGACGGCATTTTCCCGACTTCCCAGCGTTCCCTCGACCCAGCACCTCCTCCCGCATGGTAAGCCAGCCAGCCAGCTCGAACAGATTTTCCCCTTTCCAAAAGACAAAGTGCGACATTGGGGGGAAAGCAACGTGACAAGCTCCCGAAGCCGAACTCCAGCTGCTGACACATTTTTTCTTCTCTTCCATGCAGATGTCCAGGTCGCTTCCTTCTTCTCCATCCACCGTCCCATCTCCGTCTCCACCAGCGTGCCCCCGACTTCCACCTCCGAAGCCTTCGACGCCATTTTTACCGAGCGCAAGCCCGCCGTCGACGATGTGATCTCCACGCTCTCGTCCGCCGTCCACTCCATGGAAGGCGAGGACGACCACAACCACTACCAGGCCGTGCTGCAGGAATTGACCGACCGCAATTTCCTCCAGCAGGGCCAGCAGGGCCAGCAACCTTCTCAAACCATGAACCTGACCCTCTCCATCGAGGAACTCACCAAGCGCCTGCGGCCCTTCCACCCTCCTCCACCCCCGGTCCCCATGAACGAGATGTCCGCCAACAACAACAACAACAACACCACCAACGAGCAGCAGCTCCTCCCCCCAACGACGACGACGGGTAACCACCACAACAACACGACGGAAACCTACTCCGCCGTCCTGACCATCCACGAGTCCACCCTTCCCGATGGCCGCAAGACCTACCAGGCCCACGCCGGCCCCTTCATGCCCACCAAGGACATGGGCGTCCCCGGGGCTGCGCAGGCGCCGCCGGAGATCGTCGAGGCCTACATCGATGTCGTGGACCCCTCCGCCCACCCGGAGCTCAGCTACATCGACCAGCAGGATCAGCAGATCAACGGCCCCATGCAGGCCATCAGCACAAAGAGACGTCGCCGGTTGAAGATGAAGAAGCACAAGTTCAAGAAGTTGTTGCGGAAGACGAGAACCTTGAGGCGGAAGTTGGAGAAGTCTTAAGAAGCTTTTTTTTCGTCCTTCTCCGAACCCAAGATATGTGCTTTCTTTTTGCTCTTTTTTTGTCTCGTTGCTTTGTGATGATGAATCCGGTTTCCCTTTTTCCGGTTTTTTTTTCCCCCTCCTCCCAACAACTTTTCGAAAGCAACGTTGACCTCTGGTTTCTCTGGATATCTTCCGTTTTCCTTGCTTGACTTGCATGCATCTTATCTCTATCTCCCTCCCCATCAACCGACCTACTAGTCAACCAATTCAACCGACACTTATAGACAATACTATGTGACATATTATCATTATTCTCAGTTCTCGGCTGGTTAGGTTCGTGTAATCGTATGTGCGTATGTGCATGCCCACTCTTTCCAGGAGGTTTATCTATACTCGTAAGCCGATGCGCATGCACCATACCTGGAAATATTTGCCAGGGCCTTGTTTCTCCCCTTCTCCCAGCTCAGATCGATTTCAGTGTCAGGATCAATTGATTCAACAAGTACCGACATGACACCCATAGAGTACAGGAAGCAAACAGTAAGCATGTAAGCAACGCAAAAAATAAAACACAAAAAAAGAAAACCTTTAGCCATGCAATAGTAAATTCAAATATCTACCAACCAGTCAAACATCGCCCCCTTCGCCACTTCCTCCCACTAATAGTAGTCTACACTGGCATATAATCTCCTTCTCCTGCTCCAAGGGACGCGAAGAAATGGAAAAGGAGGGAGATTGATATACCTATCCAATAGCCGTCCCTTTTCTCAACTCACAGACCCTGCAAGCGGATCAACTTGTCTCTCCACCACTTGTCGGTAACGTAAATCTTAGGGAATGTTTCCGACAACCAAGACACACACACACACATCACGTTAAAAGATCATGTTTTCTTGAGAATGGATTTCTGGACCAAATCCGCGCTTCACGGTATAAACGATTCGTAACATGGGGAACACTAGGCTTCAACGACGGGGCACCGCTCGCGCGGGTTCTTGTTCACATCTCGTCGTTGCCATCGCCGGTGCGCGCACGAGTCTCACAGAGAACGTGCGGGCGAGCGAGCATTAGGAACGTTCGCTTAGCAGACGGCGTCAATTCTCGAGCGGGAGTTCATGAGAAGGGCGACGATAAGACCGTACAGACCTGATAAGAGGATCGGTGGTTAGTGGTGCCGAAGTAGACACATTATAGATATGGTGGACGTACCCAAAACTTCAGCGAAAATGAGAATCAAAATCATTCCAACGTAGAGACGGGGCTGTTGAGCAGTTCCACGGACACCAGCGTCACCCACAATACCAATGGCAAAACTTTAAGATAAATAGTCAGCTTCTCGGCTCGAAATCGTAGTAAAGCTCAAAGAACATACCCAGCAGCCAGACCGGCCAGACCGACAGCGAGACCAGCTCCCAGCTGAATGAATCCGGTGTACAGCGGCACCTTTTGGTTCAGATCGTTGGCGATAAGGACGGACACGACCAGACCGTAGATACCGATAATACCCGCCATGACAATGGGGACGATGTCTGTTATCACAGTCGTTAGTGGCTCAGTTCCAAGTATAGACTGCAGAAGCCTGGTTTCTCCTCCACAGCTGCAGCGAAAGTTGAAAAGGGCTTCCAACGTACTCTTGACGATCAGATCGGGTCTGAGGACGGCCATGCCGCAGACACCGACACCGGCCTTGGCAGTTCCATAGGCAGCTCCGAAGCAGGTGAAGACGATGGCTGAGGTGCAACCCAGCGCACCGAAGAAGGGCTAATGGGCGGCAGTTAGCTATTTGTACGAGGGGGTCTTCGTTTCGTGCAAGGTGACGTTGCTCCATTCGTGGAGGACCCGACGGTCCCCCGTCGAGCTTCAGCACATGATCGATGAGGGGTGCTAGTCAACTCACAGCATAGACAGGGCTATAGCCATACAAATTAGCACAGTCCGCAACAAGGCACTGATGGGTAGGGTTGATAGCTTATCGCACAAGCTATGCGTTGGGATGTTGGGAAAAGGAGTGAACCAGGGTGATTACGTACCAAAGTTCGGTGGCCATTTTGTTGGTCTAGATGGCTGTTTGGAGTTTGACAGATGCGGAGAAGCTATAGAAACAGCCGAGAAAAGTGAAAGTAGGGTAGAAGAAGGCCGCGTCGACAGCGATGAGATGAGGCGAAGGCGTGGGAGAGCTGAGACGGAGATGGAGGCTTGGAAGGCGAACACGCTGGTTGCTTCGGAGAGGTTCACCGACCACCTGCGCTACCACGTGACCTGCGGCTTGGCGCCTTCCCGCATTGCCCCAACCACTGACATCAGCACTGGATGGACCTAACTATCCGCGATCACTACGAAGTACTATGCTGCATTCATTATACCACAGTTCGTCAATACAATATTTTACATGACTAGCAACCATTCTATATGATTCGATCATCAATTCAGCTCTAATGCCACCCGACATCCTGGAATGTCGAACTTCGAGCTCGATTCGTGCACTTCCCCAGTTGACTCTTTCCCAGCCATGGGTTGCACGTAGGTTATAGCTTTCTCCGACAGCCCACCAAAGTAGCCAGGAACTACCCGAAGGTCTTTCTGTTCACCAGATTCCCTTTGCAAAGGAACAGTCTCGGAGTCCGAGAGAACGCCGAAATGGAAGGCATTGCCTCCAGTCCGAGATGCCGGCCAATCTGGATGACTAGGTTCAACGGAAACGAAGAATTGGACGTAGTCGCCAGGCCCTGCAGCCTGCGAGAGAGTGGAAAGATCCTCGCCGAAGCCGCGCATCTCGAATGGCGGCGGCGGAGGCGGCGGCGGTGAATTGGTCGAGACTCCCGCATCGCCCGCAGTAAAGAGTCCCTCGAACCCCAGTAGCCTGTCTTTCTGGGTTGATTCCATGAATGTTGTTTCAGGGTCTAATGATAGGAGGCCCTGTTTCTTGCCCCATCCTCCTCCGCCACTCATCACTCGGTGGAGTTTACCGCCCTTCCGGATCGCCTCGATAAGGCTTTCTTGAGAAGCCTCCTTGCCTGCCGCGTAGCCCTTCTCGGACGTCTCAATTAAAGCCCAAACGGAGACCCTTTGGTCAGTGATGTTGTGTTCGGCAATGTAGCGAGGGAGGTCCTTCTCCAGCTCCAAGGAAGCTGGCATGGGATCTTGGGAGTGTTTATCTGTATGTCTGGACAATTGACGGAGAATGTTTCCCATACTGGAAATGACCCTCCTTCGTTGCCCGACGGGGTACAATGGAAGCTCGAAAGAGTCGCTAACGTTCGCTGCTGGTGAAGTGACAATGCAGTTCGACAAGTCCAGCGCACGGTCGAGTGTATATCTCTTTGCAGCAGTATTGTAGATCCAACGGGCTCCAAAGAGAGTATTCTCCTTTCCATTGATGAAGATCGTATTTGCAAGTCGCAGGCCTACTTCATGGATGGACTTCTTAAATCCTCCATTCGATGCCTGAGTATCGCTTGTCGGAATTGAGAATACTAGTCCTGAATCTGTGGCCTCCATGCTTCGTGTCCGGCGAGGCGCAGCGAGCTGACCTTGTACATTGTCCCGATTTACTAACAGCACCGATATCCCGTCGGCTTCCTGGGCGCAGGGGCTCACCCCATTCTGTAGTGCGTGTGGTCGAGTATCAGGAAGCTTATCGACAATTGCGAAGATAGAATGCACAGGATCGGTGGACCCTGAGAAGTAGTGACTCATCCATTGTTCAGGGAATGTGTGAGACGACAAGTCGATCCATGATGCGAAAGCGGAGGTCACGAGAAAGATAGGAACATCATCGGATCGTGGTGGAGATTCGGGGTAAGAAGGCGCACTCGAAATGATATCGTCTAGGGTCTGTGGAGAGGTCAATTTATACCCAGAGGACAGGAAATAGTAACGCACAATCGCGCCTGGAGTCTGCGTGAGCCAAGTATAGGCTATGGGACGGGCACTGGAAGCCGTGGTTGCGACCGACCTTCGAATAATGAAAGGGATGCGCCGATCTGTATGGCGACGACAAGCCAGCCGTGCTGGCAATGAGCGCGGGGCGGACCCAAACATTAGTGACATAGGAGTAACATGAATACCTCAATCGAAATTGAGATTTTTCGACCAGCTACAAGTCAGGAGCGTTGCAAATTGAGTGTCATCATGGCCCGGAAATGCGGAGGGAGCGGCGGATTTTTGGACGCTCACCGCCTAGGGACACGGTCTAGATTACAGAGTACTGTAGGTAAGGTAAGTTACTGATCCTGCCTCTCGATGGGAACTCGTCTTCATTGCACCTCTTGGCTCGAAACGTAACCATAACATACTGATTTTGTGGACCATCGTAGGCTGTCCTATACTTACAGTGGTGGAGATTAGCGACAATCCTGTCATGGCCCACGCCACATACTGTCACGCACATACCAGCAGTCCTGTCAACGATCAAGCAGCTCAAGAAACCTGCCATCCCCGGTAGGATTATGCTTGGCATAATGCGAGGCCGGTGTCTATTGCACCCTTCAATCAGGACTTTTATGCATGGTAATATCCAAAAACCGTGCGCGATTGATTGTGTAGATCAAGCATGGGGCACTTCAACAAGGGTGTTGGAGACGCAGAAAGCTTGTTTCGTTCGATTTGCATAACCGGGGGTGGCTATGACATCATTCATCATTGATGATTCTGGAAGGATTCTTCATCATGTCTAGACACACGGATGACTAAATGGCAGATATGGTGTAGATCGATGCAGAGGGGGGCGTTCTTCTCTGCAACCTTCGGGCCTTGCGGCTGGATGCGACTGATGTCTCTGGATATGCAAGATGACCAGGGAGAGGGGATGCGCGGCTGCGGCCAGGTTCGAAGCAGACGTGGAAGTGTGCTACCTACGGATTGTTATAGCTTGTTGCCAACCTATTCAATCGAGAACATCTCGTGCAGTCGCCTGGCCATATGCACCAATGCATGGATAGCACAAGGCGATTGGCTTTCCAGGGGAGCGATGTCTTCTGGAACTCCGGAACTCAACGATAACCGGCTCCGATTGTTCTCAGGTACAAGCAAAGTTTGTGGTTGCATGGTAGTGATAGTATCAATCTGGCTAATCATAAGCTATTCCCATCTGCCCTATAGGAAGCATGCAATCAGAATGTAGCCAGCACGTTCTCAAGGCCTACCGATCCCAAAGTGACGATGGACTTGTGGTCTATGATTACTCATTGGCACAAATATGAGTATTGTCTTTTTGATGGTATCAGAAGCATAAAGATACGTGGGAATGACGTTTCAAGATGTTCAAAGGAATGTGGCTTAGGTGACGCGTGTTGGAAGATAAGATGCATGTGAAATGATTTCACTTCTGTTCCTCCTAGAATAGATCTACACAAATACTCGATGGATATGATTAGTGCACGGAGTAGAAGAAGGCAAACATAGCCCACAGCAAAGCCACACTGCTATGTACGAGTACAGTACATGTAAAGCAATGATGACGGGTGGACCATTGACCGACAGCTCATGCGAGTGTAATTGTTTTGCTATATTCTCCATTCTCCAGTCATGATTCGTGTGCAGGGTGGTTCATAGGGCTGTCGGGCCCACTCGGTACTTGGTTTGCTGGACCCCGGTCTCAGCGAGGATTTGGAAGTACTCTTAAGCGTAACTACGTACTATTATCAAAGCTCCAGCATGAGGAAGAGTAATTCTACAGATGAACTCACCTTCGAATTAGCCTATAAGGTATTGCGCAGCGTTTTTCGCTCAGTTGCGCCGAGCTTGAGTTCCTCAGCCGACCGCCGATGGCGAAAGGAAAGTCGGATATGCCAAGCGTTTTCCAGGCAACAAAATTAGAGATCTAAATAAAACAAAAAAAGTTTACGGGAAAAAGGAACAGAAGGTTTTATTTGTAGGGGACACAAATCGTGAAGACCCGCGGTTCGGTATGGGGTAGGTTCACAATTAGCAATCAGCGAATTAGTTAGCCAGGCGTTAGCAGGCTGAGAAGAGAACCCCTTACTGAGCGAGGATCTTGCGACTACCGGGTGACATTCATGATGGTAACCTAATCAACCCTCCAACAGTGTACTCAGTGCACTTCGACGTCGATACGACGCAAAAGTCTACCACCATCGATCCTTGGATGGACTGACGCTGCAAATGCTCACCTGAAGCGTCGAGGCCAATCAGTAACGGGTGTTCGCATCAGCCACAGCAGGCTGAGCAAGTATGACGTAGCATGCATCCCACGAAGCCGTCATACCGAGAAGATCATCTCATCGGCATGGCATGAACGAAGGTTTGGATCTTGGCGGAGTACACTGGCTATGGCTATGGGCTATGTACTGTCAATACTAGTACTGTGTACGGAGTCGCCAATTTGTCTATTAGCCAGGAATAGGCATTAGATCAATAGTTGGTCTAGTAGTAGGTACCGTGACGCCCTACGCCCTGCTCCCGAAGTGGTCGGTGCAGAGCCAGCGGGCAGTTGCTTTGCCCACCCAGAATTTAAAAGACTCCTGTGGTCCCGCTCCTTCCTTCTCCCTTCTCTTCTTGCTCTTCTTCTCTTCTCAACTTCTCTCAAATCTTTCTTCACCTCTTGAGACTCTTCATTCGCATCAAGCCTCCAGAAACCAACGTTCCACCGTTATCGATAACTGTTCCAAGACAGTCACTCCACCCTCCCATTCACCATGCCTTTCACTGCTTCGTAAGTCACTTCCACCCGCAATGACCCTTTTCAGTGACCAGGTAGCTTGCCAGCGGTCTGGACTTTTTATGATGCAGTTCAGCCCAGGCAGCTTCCATTGGACTTTACCCGACAAACAAAGAAACACCGCTAACACAGGTCTTTTTTCTGGACAGTGACGTCTGCAAGATCATCTTTGCGATCATCCTGCCTCCTCTGGGAGTTTTCCTCGAGCGCGGATGCGGTGCTGATCTGCTGATCAACATCTGTTTGACAATCCTGGGTTGGCTCCCTGGTATTATCCACGCGCTGTACGTTGCCTTTCCCATCACTAGTTGAGTTGCTGGGAACGCCATTGCTAACTAGCGTCTGCAGTTACATCATCTTCAAATACTAGTTAGACCGCCTGCTTGTTCATCGCCCGATCACCCGGTTCAGTCGACCAGCATTCTTCGTCCCACGATTGTATCCCCCATCAATTGGCAGTCAACATTCCAAACTGAACGGGGGGAGTGTTGTCCGTGATGTTGTCAGCTTTTAATTGTTCCGCGGGCTTCCGACCGGCTCTAGCCTAATTTGACCCCGCCAATTAACCTACCGTCTGCTCCTGCGCTTTACTGGATCCTCGAGCTACGCGGGTGGAGATGCCATGTCAAAACACTATGGCGATGGGGTCGGATCTCTCCCATCTTCTTTCTCCCTATGTCTCTGATGTCCGTTTCCTCTGTCGCAGATCTGTTGTTTTTTTTTTCTCTTTTCTTTTTTTTTTCTTTTCGATGATACCAGCTCATTGTGATACTGGGCTTTGCTTGTACTGTTGGCAATGATCAGCTTCTAATGATTAATGGCAATAATTCAAATTACTTTTGAAAATCCATCGTTCCCCGCATATGTGTATCTGGGTGCACATTAAGGTAGCTGATTGGAAGATAGAGTGGCCTTCTTATTCCCAGACTACACCTAGGCGACGATTGATGGACAGTGGTGAACAGAGACAAAAAGTTGGAGAGACACAACCTCTAAATGAATCAATATATTCAGGCACAAATCAGCGTTCAAAGGTAAAGAAAAAAGACATTTGTTCAACTAATGCTTCATCGTGAGACCAGTCCAGGGAGCAGTACATAGACCCTGAATATTCAAGTCAGCTGACCTGACATCATCCTTCAGTACACTCTGCAGCATCGGCGCTAACACGGCGCGTATCGCATCAACATCACTCTCTCTGCCAGCCCCGCATCCATTCAAAAGCGCTAATCATGCTGAAGAAATCCCATCGGTTGACTACGTGTAGTGCATCTATGACAGAATCACCATGTTTCACACAAGCGCCTACAGGGGGCGCAGTCTCATTGTTACCGTCTCACATTATGGCCTTGTTGCTTTGCAGCCACTCGGCGCCATAATGAGATCCCGTGTCTCCTTTGACGCCCACAATGACAAGGCGATGGCAAAATGTGGAACACGCGGGTCTCTAATCTCTGAAATGGGACGGTTACCCCCTTGACGCTGCCGACCTCCACAGAATCAGTTTATCATGTTCTTTCACTCGAGCCGGTGCTAGAAATCTGTTTGTTTGTTCGAGCACTGCATGCCTCTTTTGCCAGTGTCTTTGTCTCAATCTTTCAGTAGAATGGTATCACGTTTCCACTAATGGTTGTGGAGGCAGATGAACCTCTGCAGTGTCCAGATTGATGTAAGAAAGCTTGCTTTCTAATGGCATCATGGAAACATGAAATCAACATGCTAACCTAAATTCTAGGTTGACACAAAATGTTATTGTCTCTTTCTCAATGGCTACTCATCGCAGCACTATCACTTCTTCCATGTCTCGCTTCTACATCGCAATCTTCTTATCCTACCGCGACAGCGTCGTCTTTTCCCAGTCTAATACCCAAATGTGCTCGAGAGTGTGTTGACGAATTCGTAATCTCCGACTATCCGGATGATGCGTGTGGAAAAACATGGAATCTCGACTGTTTATGTCGGACGAATACAACCAGTGGCTATACCTTGGGCGAGGCTGCGTTCCGATGCAGTCTGTCGCTGTGTCCCATCAAGACCATCTTCTCCTCCGACCTCTACGACATTTGCGACTCAGTGGCCGGAGCATTGCCGCGGACCCATGCCACAATAACAGCTACAATCACGTCGACCCAGAGTACAACTGCGATAGTCACCACTTCCTCTGAGCCTCACAGTGTCGTCTCTACGGTATCATCTACCTCACTACCTTCTCAAACTCAAACTAGAACCCAGCATACTACTTCTGCCCTTATCACCTCATTCGACAGTCCGACCACTATATCTAATACGATTTATTCGACAAGTGGCACCTGGACTACCTCCAGCAGCACGACCAGTAGTAGCAACAGTACCTCGACCGCTGCTGCCGCCGCCGCTACAACCACCACGCACAGTAAGCTTAGCGCCGGTGCGGTGATTGGCATATCTGTTGCTTCTGGAATGGCGGGATTCTTCCTCATCGGAGTTCTGGTGTTGTTTTGGTACAGGAAGAACAAACGTCGGGATGCAGAGGCTCGAGATAGAAACTTCTTCGAGATTGGCGGAGTCATGGCGGAACCTCCAGAGTTCGCTTTCCCGCCTCGGCGGCCAACGGGACCCAGGCCTATGCCCGGCGGCGTGGACAGAGACTCGGAAACGTCACGCTTGATAACTCCCTTCGAACCAAGGCTTCATAATCCAACTTTTGTTGCAGATACACCACGGCATCGGTATGACGGGGATTCCACGAGATTTCATAGTCCCCACAACATCGGTTTCGCCATATCTTCTAACTCTGATGCGGAAGCATCATTAGCGCATTCTACTCCACGGACTCTCTCGAGCTTGCTCCCGGAAAAGCCAACATACGGGCTGTATCCGGAGCCACTAAGATGGAGTCGGCAGAAACGGCCCGGCAGTGTGGGAACACTGTTCGAGGAGGATGTCACCAAGCCACGCAGCTTCCTTGCCAGTCCTCGGTTAAACCAAGGTCCATCTACTTGGTCACGCAAACCGCAACTCGACCGGCCTCATAAAAGACCTCCAGCGGCCGGCCTACCCGCCCATCCACGCGCTATGTTGCATGGGTTCCGAGAAGGCCAAGAAGGGAAGCTTGCTCTGAGAGGACCAAATCGGTACCAAGGACCGGGATATGGAAGCCCTGCGGAGACAGCCTCCCCCTCGAACAATGTCGTTGGTGGCTCGGCCCATCCTTCCCCAAGGTTGAGTCACGAAGATTATGCCGATGCATACTGGACAGATCGTGATGCTGGTCACACAAGGCCTGCTAGGACGTCACCATATCTCGATGACAGCCCCGGGGGAGGCCGGCGTTTGATCTACGACACAGACCCAATTCCTTATCACACATATGGCGAAGGACCCCAACCCTCCCGACGCGAATCACGCCATTCAGGAAGTCTGCGGCCCCTCACTCCGGTGCGAGAAATCAGGACCCCGAACCTCGAGATTCCCAACTGGCAATACGAGACTCCGACCGGCAGCCGGATCCCTGTCGGCCTCCCACGCATGCCGAACTCGAGGTCCATCAGCCCTGCGCAAGAAATCGTTTCCCGGCCCCGGATTGTGCGACAGGATGATATTCGGAGGGTGCAGATTCGCCGGGTCACGCCCGAGCCCGATGAGGAGCCGACAGCGGGGACCTATGCGCCCCGTGGTCCCTGGCATGAGGAGGATGGTTATGGTTCGCGATACGGAGCCCAAGCACGCAGGACGTCCTTCGACTCCGTTTCGTCCGCCGACAGTCTGAGGAGGCCGCCTGTTCCGAGGAAGCCGGTGCCAATGGAGCAGCGCAACCTGACACCTTCGAGGCAGGGCTCGGATCTCATCCTCCGGGTAGATTGAGCGGGCTTACTGCTCGCTTAGCTCGCTCTGGGTAGTGAGTGGGCCGGTCTTTCCTTCTTCAGGGATATCGCTCTTTTTGGTTTCTTCCTGGAGAAGATGTCCTTCTTGTTTTTTGGTGTATTATAAACAATTCGATCTATGCATATATTTTTATATATATCGGGATATTGTCGGAACTGCGGAGATGTTTTCAAAGGGTGCGGTCATTGTGTATAAAGTGTTTGTTAGGCGGGCAGGGGAATGGGTTCAATAAGATGCATTTTGAGAGCTTGTATCCAGTTTCATATAACCGTATAAAGTTCTTTGGGTCTACATATCAGAGTACAGAGCATTTTGCAAAATCAGCTTGATAAATGGTTGTGTGCGTATACCTAAGATAGATGGCATTCCTCGCTGTAGATCTTTGTCCTGACTCTACGACCGCATGAGTTTGTCGGGGGTTTTCTTTCCGGTCGGCAAGATTCAGATTTCACAAAGGCCCGGCCTCACTTGAGTGGGTTATCGTTCTTTTTACTCTATCCCAGTTTGATGATGCTTTTCGAGTGGGGAGCTGAGAATTTCTTTGAGGAAGCGGATGTTTGGGGAATACGTGCCAGGTTGATAAAGACAGGCGGGGTTAGCCTGGAAGGTTTATATAAGGATTGACGGAAGCAGTCTCGTGCGCGCTTTATCTTCCTTCTCGCAACCCTAGACACAGGCCTACTGAGTTATCTTAGAAGACCTGGCAAAAATGAAGACTGAATCACCACCACCACCACCACCACCCCCCGCCGCCGCCGACCCAGTGCCCCCAGAGGAGATGGAGATGATGGATTGTGATCCGGCGATGTGGTCTGGGCCAGTTCCGGAGCCACCGGAGCTGGCCATCATCAATCTCCTCAATGAGGCGGGGGTGCCCTGTGTGCTTGTTGGAGAGCTGGCGCTTCGAGCCTACGGCTTGAGTCTTTATCCGAAGAGCATAGATCTGGTCGTCGCGGACGAGAACGCTCGGCGTGTCGAGGAGCTCCTTGAGGGCCGGGGGCTCGCATTGTGTTTCGATCGCAGGTGCTCCCTCTGGAACGAGGGCGACAAATACTTCCTCTCGGAACTACACTGCCACCTCACTGCTCCCAACAACATCAAGGAGAGTATTAGGGGGTGGAAGAACGGCCTGTTACACATCTGGGCGAAATCTTTGCTCCTGGAGAAGTTGCCGAATGGCATCCCCCTCCCGAGCAACATCGCCGCCCACGACCAGAACTTCATGCTGACCTCCGATCCCCGCCTCCCCGAGCTGGCCCTCGACCTGCTGGGCGGGATACCCACTCGGTGGATCGGCCGTTGGGCGGCGGGAGTCGTGATCCTGACGCCCAAGGCCTTCCTGGAGCAGATGTTCTGGCACGTGCTCCGGGATTTCCGTCCTTACGACGCCAAGTTCAAGAGTCCCTGGGAGGTGCACATGTGCAGGTTCGCGCTCTGGATTGCGAGCCAGCCCCCAGATTCCTATACGCTCTGTCCGAGTGTCGCAACCCTCAGCTGGACAGCCGCGCGGCAGTTTCTTGAGCTGCTGAGCTGTCCTCACGTCGGCCATCAAGACGCCTGGAACTTTTTCTTCACGCTGCAGGGCGTGTGGCACAGAGAAGGGCTGCTGACGAAGAGCCCGCGACAAGGCAGGCAAATACTCCAGGCTGTCGAGGATTATGCCCTAGAGGACTGAGTTGCGGCAAGGATCGGTACTGTTGGTGTCGCATTTTGACTGGATTGGAGTGTGTAGGTTGGCCTAGTCCGCTTCCTCTGTTAAAATAGGAATGATTCAATAAAAAGAAGTAACAGTACGAATGATGTTTTGCGTCCGTCATGTGTAAGATTTGCCAATCCTTGTAATACCCAGTCCCAATAGCCTGCTGTGTTATCTCTTTATTGAACAGTGTAGGGTTTGACTGATTTCTTGAGAACCATCCCTGTAGCATATAACTACATGGTAAGTCTGAATTCACTCGACTACATACATTACCTACACAGTGAATAGGCTAGTGGCTTGGTGGAAAGACCACTAATGCAAGCCCCTCTTTTCTATCTCTGGCCGGCAGGGGGGAAGGCCGATGGGGGCTGCAGTGTCCGAGTCTCCGAGATGTGACCTGACCCACAACATCCCCGCGGAGAGGATATGAGACACGCTGAGTCTGGGAACCGAGGGAAAGAACTTGAAGTGACTGCAGTGATATCAGAGTGATATTCTTCTTGAGAAGTTCCAAACAAGGAACCAGAGCCATGTGAAAATCAATCGGAGGGTAGACTCGGGAGGTCGGAAGTAACGGAGGGAGGAGGAGGAG
>NW_020291555.1:0-111616 GCF_003184765.1 Aspergillus aculeatinus CBS 121060 | reverse complement strand
GCTATCGGCTTGAGATTTCTGGTGGCAACATACCTTGGTGGTCTGCTCGTTGAAGTAACCCTCCCCGGTGTTACTCCACTCCATCGTCTCGGCCTCCTCGAAGGCCTCCTGCGAGGACAGCGTGATGTTCTGTGCCGCCAGCGCTTCCGGGGTTAACGGGAAGAAGGGCAGGAAAGCCAGGTGGCCCGCGCGGACGGTCGAGTTGTACTGGTCGTACAGGTTGTAGGCGATGCCTGCGCCCCAGTCCGTCCCAAAGACCGCGTAGGTCTCGTAGTGCAGGACCTGGGTGAGCAAGGTGTTGAAAACGCGCGCCGTGTCGGCGATGGTCCAGTTGATGGGGGGCACCGAGGAGAAGGCGAACCCGGGCAGGGAGGGCACGATCACGTCGAAGGCGACCTTCTTGCCCGTGGCGGTCGTCGCCTGCGCGGTCAGCTCGTCGATGATCGGGGCGAACTCCAAAAAGGAGCCGGGCCAGCCGTGCAGCAGCAGCAACGGAATGGCGTCGGAGCTGTTGGACTTCTCATGGACGAAGTGGATGGTCAGGTCTTCGATGGTGGTCGTGTACTGGTTGAATCTGCTGATAATTAGCATCGAACAAGCATCGGCCTGGTGAGATCTCACTTGTTGATCTTCTTCTGCTCGGTCTTCCAGTCAAAGTCTTTCAGCCATTCCTGCTGGAATGATTTCAGATCGTGCAAGGTGATCCCCTGCGCATTGCCGGTGTTGACATACACCGGCTGCGCGGGCAACTTCGTGCTGCGAATCTGCTCCAGCATGCGCGGCACCCTCGCCGCCAGGTCGACGTGGAACGGCTGCACCTGCGATGCATTCCGCGATCGCACAGGACTGGCTTGACCAGTCCCTAAAAGGGAGCTGAGGGCAAACACTTGCGCCCACGACACTCGCATTGTGACTTCTGCTTGCGCTGTAACTGTGAGTCTGGGCAGCTCGGTATGCACCACCAGACCCGGGCGCATTGACTCTTCTTATACCCCTCATCCCTCTCCCGCGAGCCTGTCGAGAAATCCGACGTGGAAGGCAAATGCACAATTGCTAAGCTCCCATTACCAATCACATTAGCAGTTGCATCGCGCCATCGCGAAGCGCACTGCAGCTGAGGCGGAAGACCTCGTATACGGGCCCCGCTATTGATGAAGAACAATAAGCGCTAAGCCGTCCCGCTAGCTTATTTCCGCAACCCCGAGCCACCATATTAGCTGGGCTTCTGATCCGCTAGATGACTAGAGTATAGTCCTTCAGCCGCGTCCCCTGCAGAGACTCTTAGTGTCGCGAGAGGGCCCAATGTCCGGGTGGGGGGCTCCCTGGTACGGCAAGCTACTCGTGCCAATTTGCAATAACCCAATTTCTATAGTATTTCTCTATATAGTAAAGGGTAACATGTGTTCACTGCTTGACTGACCGCCTTCTCCTAAACTGACCCTAATATAAAAATTATATACAAGATTCCCTAATAAAGGACCCTAATATAACAATACCTTCGGCCTAAAATACCCTAAGACCCTAATAGCCCTAATAATCCTAATGTAACTTACAATTGTGTAGTTTTGTTTAAATTAGGCAGCTTGGAAGGCTAAAACAGTATTGTCGGCAGAATTGGGTTATTGCAAATTGGCACGAGTAGCCCACCGTACCTGGCGAATTTGCCCGGGCAAATGCAGGGCTCACTCAGCCCGCGACGGAATGTAGTTTGTATGGTTTGTATTCGACTCCTGCTGACATATTTATCTAAATATAAAGAATACTTCCACTTGGCGTCTGGTTCTGTTTTCAGCTCTTTTTCACCGCCTTATTCTGCCGCAGTGGCATCTGCCGCAGCCATTTTACTCACCTCGAATCCAGCACTACAGATCGCGTAGGGTGTCCAAAGAGCCTCCCGCTCATTCTTATCTAAATATTCTAAATATATATGACATTGAGCCTTTTTTTTTAAATGTGCAAGCGTTTTTATACCGCCTGCGGGAGCTGAATAATCTGCCGCGGCAAGTTTCTTACCGCCTGCAAAAAGTCGCTGTAAGAATTATGCCGCAGGCTGGGGCCAGTGACTGACCTTACAGATCCAGCAGACCTTAGAGATACAGCAGACCTTAGAGATACGGCAGACCTTAGAGATCTAGTATAAAGCCGCGTAGAAGAGGCCAAAGATCTTCCCGCTCAAGATTCTGTTTAAATGTATATAATATTAAGCCTTTTTTTAATATATAAGTATTTCTACACCATCTATAAAAGCTGAATATTCTGCTGCGGCAAGCTTTTTACCGTTTATAGAGAATTATTGTAGAATTTATATTATAGGCTGGGGCCGGCGACTCTATCCTTCTAATCCACTACAAAAAGTTGTGTAGAGGGGGCCGAAGGTCGCCCCGCGCAGGATCTTATTCATCACATACTATGTACTTCAAGCAAGATTGGTCAATGTGGTGGAGGGAATCCGAGGGAAGCGGCAAGAAACTTTAGTAAGGTAAGCTTACCCAGGTAGTCCGCCCCGCCCGGCTGGACCCTACCCACCGTATCCACCTAATCGCTGACACACTCGCGTAAACAGACGGATCACGCGAACGGTCGATACAAAGGTGCTTGAGAGTAGGTCTGAGGTACAGGAACTGGGTGACTCGGGTGAAGGGCTCGAGGTGTCCGCGTAGAGGAACTTGAAGCTGGACTATAACGGAGATCCCGCACTCGCCTTCGGAGCCTCTAGACATAAATCCCCCCCAATGCTGGCTGGATTGGCCTTGGGAGTGGCGATGGCTGGTCGTGTTAAGATGCGAGCCGCGGGCGGTCAGATGGAACCGGGGCAGACAAGACAGGACTCGGGATATAAGCGATGGAGTGAGAGCATTGAAGATCTATGGACAAGGTCTACGTCCTAGCACCATGAGAGGATCTTCAAGGGAAGTGATTCTAGAGTCTCCAACTTGTTATAGGTTACGTGCCGACCGCAGTGTCAACATGCGGCAGGACTGCGGTGGTAGAGCTTGTGGCTCGGACGAAACGGTAGGTACAGTACGTGTGGTTTAGGGGGTTAGGCTGGGATGGGCGGTAAGTTAGGGGGGCACTGTGATGCGCAGATCTCTTGGACGAGTCAGAATGTTCGGGAAAAGAGGCCCGAATCAGGAAGTAGGTTAGATTGAATCTATGCGGCTATCCTGCGGGGTAAAGCAAAATTACTCAAATTCGGGCGCTGGCATCATGGTTGTATCCTGGTCTCGGGCAGGAATATGGAGGCGGAATTTCCGGACCGATCCGAGCGCAGAGTGTGCTTGAAATTGGGCGGTGCGTGGATGCGATGGATCGAAACCACTAGGCTCGCCACGGTTCGTCGACTTCAAGGATATTCTTCGTATGTACGCTGCTCCCAAAAAGGAATAGTCTCATTCGAATCCCTGCACATTCGGTTTGCAGCAAACAAAACGCGTCTCGACCGCGCCCACGCAGAAACTCACAACACGCCCACGAAGTTGAAAGAACGAAGAAATCCTGCAGCCAGAATCTACTTCCATCTGGCTATCGCCCATTGCAGCCCAGCTATACTGCATATACATACAGCCGTAACAGCCACAAGAGGGGAGTCCTCCCTCCCTCGCAGATCCTTTCGCCCACTCACTCTGGATCATCACAAGCCATGGGCAGGAAACTCAGCGTGGATCAGTTCGATCAGGCAATTCCCGGAGGGAAGGCAACCGACTGGGTGGGGCTTAAATCTCTCCTCCGTCGTGCCTTGCACGAGAGTGGCTTTTTGCAGCTGAACATGACGACCCCGGGACTGCGCCAGCAGCTGCGCGATGAACTGGTCGACCGCATTCACGCGATGCCCCGGTTCGTGCGGAGGGCCTACCGCGACGATGCCGACCGCTGCCTGGAGTACTTGATGCTGTATGCCTACAAGGTCAAAAACGCATACACCCAGGAGATAAACCGAGCCCAGCGGAGGCAGGCGTTACGCTCGGAGGCCGCGACGGAGACTTCGACCGCCCGCCGAAGAAGGCGACGACGACGACAGAACAAGCGACAAAGAAGAGATCGGAGTAGAAGGCGGGCGGGGTCCGTGTCATCCTTATCGGACTCAGAGACTGATGCCGATTCATCACAATTCGATATTCCCATTGCCCGACGTCGAAGATCCCAGAACCAGAACAAGCGCCGGAGAAGAGAACGGAGTAGGAGACGAACGGGGTCCGTGTCATCCTTATCAGACTCGGAGACTGATGCCTATTCATCAGACTTCGATGTTTCCATGGCCCGACGTGGACGACCCCAGAACAAGCGTCGCAGAGGGGAACAGAGCACCAGAAAAGCGGTGCCGGCCTCATACCCCCAGGCTTCAGGCATCGAGTCCATTCATTCGACAAATTCGGATACTTCCATCACCCCACGAAGAGGCCGGCAGAACAAGCGTCGAAGAGGGGAGCGGAGCACCAAAAGAGCCTTGTCAGTATCATCTTCTTCCGATACAGGGCTTGATGCCGATTTGTCAGACTTCGACACCCCAAGGGCCCGACATAGAAGATTCCAGAACCGGACCAAGCGCCGGAGGAGACAGCCGACACCAAGAAGAGCGGTGACCGTGTCATGCTCAGTGGATTCGGAGGGTGATGCCAGCGCCGCCGTTCAGGATATCGCTACAAGGCGACCACAAACGCGGTCGCAGATGACGCCGCAACAAGAGAAAGAAGGAAAGGAAGCAGAGCCAGAGCAAGAGCAGCAGGAGCGTCAGCAACAGCACCCGAGCCAGCCCTCAAATAGTCCCAATCCGCGAAACCAGACCTCTGATGCGACCCGCGAATGGAAGATCATTGTCTGGGATTTCAACTCGGTGTCTCACTCCGATCTGGTCAAGTATCTCCGAGAGCATGAGAAGTATGACCCGGGCTCGGATGGTATCCAGTGGGCGGATCCCGCTGGAACGATATCAGTTCCGGTCTCCAACGAACGGACCTGGAAGATGGCCTTAAATAAGATGGGTAAGCTCCGCGGGCCGAGTTGGCTTAAAGTGGTCCGGAATCCTCCTTCCGCTGGTATGCGCTTTCATTTTCCTGCAGGCTGAACCAATTATTAACAAGCACTCCAGCGGAGATTTTCCCATCGTCTCAACCAGCACCACCTCCCAACCCTGCCCCACGCTCTGCTTCCTACTTGTCGGGTAATTCAATCGACCAGGTTGATTCGCTCTTTTTGGCTGACATTCCCTGGCGGCCTGCCTCACCATCATTTGAGGAAACCCCCTCGCCAGCGGCTCACCCACGGGTCAAATCTGCTTCCTCGTCGGCGCAACCTCCCTCACCACCTCGAATCCCCTCGCCGACCCAGCTCGATCCATGGGCTGGCCGGACTCGGCGAAGGGCGGCAGTGACAGCTACCCGTGGCACTGTGGGGATATAAGGCGAGCCAGTCTGGGTCACCGGATGCCCCCGAGTGCGGAGGGCGGGAAGGAAAAATGTTGCTGTGCGTAGGCTGAAAGACGTTACGTTGTTGATTCCAGATAACAGGCGGAACAGAGGAGGCATCGTGTGTCGCCGGTGGGTTGGTTACTCAGGTTGACCAGTCTGAATTGACTTGGGGTTTGGTTTCCTCTCGATCGTCCTTCCACGATTGACTTTCAACGGATTTCGGGTGATTCTCGCAAATACTTGGGATTTTCTGTGATTGTAGATAAAAGGGATAGCATCTCCACTGTTAACAAGTATGACCCCGTGCTTGCAAACCCTCTGAAACAGATTACGCATTAACCAATGCGAGAAAGAAGGATGACCGGAAATAGGTATGTAGTGCAGGTACTAGGTACTCAAGAGTGAATTCCTCTTTCTACAGGTGGCATTGATTCACGCCAAGCCCTATAGATATCTACCTTACCTATCGTACGAGCGAAACCGATGCGGCAGCTCTCCACTCCCGCCCGCCATAGTCACCTGCCAATACTGGTACATCAGCTCGCGCCTGAACAGCTTCTTCCCGGGCGGCTTGGCCACCAGCCTATCCAACGTCTCGACCACCTGCGCGACCCAGTCGATCCTCTTCCCTACCTCCTGCGCCAGCATATTGCACCGCACCATGACCTGCCAGCATCGCGTCAGGTAGTCGCGCAACTCCGCGCGGTTCGCGCGGTGCAACGGATCGTGCGGGACCGGCAGTCGTCGCGCATGCTGACCATCGTACTCGGCCAGCGCCGTGATATACTCCACCAACTCCTGCGGGAGACCCCCGCGCACTCGCAGATAGGCCTCGACGCGCGCGACGTCCGTCAACCGCGGTCGATAGGCCGCCTTCCCCCCGCAGTTCAGGAACACCTCGAACGGCACCTGGCCGTAGGGGAAGGTCTGGTTGGTCAGGACCAGAGTAGGACCGGAGGCAGCCGTCTCGCTCGGGCAGTCGGCATCGTTCAACCACCCCAGCCTCGCGTCCCGGACGTCGGTGCTCGCCTCCAGCAGCGGCAGGAACCCGGGCTCTCGAAGGTAGCGGGTGACCTGGGTCTGCCAGTGGAAGTGGCCGTCGAGCCCGAAGAACCGGCGGTGGAGGTACTGGGCGACCTCGTTGGAGGAGCCCTCGAAGGTCCAGCGCCGCAGCGTGCGCTGGTAGATCCGGGTGTGGCGGTACCCGTCGGACTTCTTCTTATTGGCGGCCTGGCGCGAGGCCGGGTCCCAGAGCTCGGGGATGCTGTAGAGGATGTTCAGGGTCAGGTACATCTGCAGGGCGCCGGTGAAGAGCTTGTCCCAGCCGCGGTCGGGGGTCTGTTGTTGCATTAGTATTTGCGTGTTCTTATTGTCTGTATGCGGTTTCGAGGTAGGGGGGAGGGATTATGGTGGGCAGTACGTACCATGCAATTACATTCGTACATCTCCATCCACTTCGCCAGATCGTTGTCTGGGGTGGCGGCCAGCCGTAGCACAGGGTCCATCTCCCCGAGGAGCATGAGACTGCTCACCACTTGTATGTTGTAGAACGCATCGGCGTTGACGTCCATGAATTTGTAGCAGTCGTTGTGTCGGTAGCGGCGCAGAAAGGCCGATCCCAGCCGCTCGTTGTAGGGTAACGGGCATCCGCAATGATCCATGGACCTTTCGGCACTAATGCTTTCACTACTGCTGACACTACTGCTGTTGCTACTGCTGCTGCTGCTACTCCGCCGCAAGTTGTTGCCACGGTTGCAGTCGCGATGCGGGCACAACTTAGGGCTTTCCGCCTTAACAGCCGTCCTGTAAGGCCATTTGTGGTCCTCGTTGGCCGTGCACCACTTGTACGCTACAGGCCGGAGTTTCTCCGCGACACGATCATTCAAAACCAAATCATCTGGTTGGATGCGATCATATTGCGCCGGGTACTTCCGCCGTTCGGTGTGAGTGTGCTCCTCGATGGCGCGGGCGAAGGACTCAGCAAAGTAGCCGATTTCCTTGCCCTGGGCGGGCCGGAACCGGAAGTACAGATCCGAGACGAGGTGGGAGGTGTCCGGGGAGGCTGAGGCAAATCGGTGGTGGAGGTTCTGGGCGAGGATGTTCCAGCTGATGCTGTGGGCTTGGTGAGCCATCTCGCAGTAAGACGGGTGGTGGGGATTGCGTTGTGATGTGGAGAGGAAAGATGCAAAGCTTTCAGGGATGTGAGATTTGCAACGCCAATTTTGCGGGTGGGCCCACTTGTGACCCACGGTGCACATCTGCAAATTAGCAGTTAGATCCATATCTTTCGATCTATCCGTAGGGAATAAACATCTCCGCTCAGTTGATACTTGAGAGACAGGGAATTTATTCACCAAGTCCATCATGGATCAAGGGTATGTATACGTAGAGCCAGAAATACCTTCAATCGAGAGTGAACTCACATGCTATCAGCAGACGACGCAAAACTTAAATATAATTTATATCCCTGTTAGATCTTCTGCAGTGCAGCTCCATGCTTGATGACTTTCGACTTATCAGCTCACCCCGAAAATCTCCGAGAATAAGCAGGTTGGCTTGGCGTCACCCCGCATTTTAGTAAGACTACTTGACCTCCTTCTCCAAACATACTTTTACTGTCTACACCATCACCATTTGTTGAGTGCCTACCTACCTTCTACTAGAATCTCCCAAATATCTAACCATGACCTTTCCACCCACACCGACCGGTGAAACCAGCTCCCACGCCGGGAACTGCCACTGCGGCGCGGTGCAGTTCCACTTTATCCTGTCACCGCCGCTGCCCGAGTACCCCACCGCCAGCTGCAACTGCTCCATCTGTTCGAGGAACGGGTACCTGCTCGTCTACCCCTTCCAGAAGGACTTGGTCATAGACCAGGGCGCCGAGGTGCTCAAGGACTACCGCTTTGGCGACCGCAAGGCGACCCACCAGTTCTGCAGCTCGTGCGGCAGCAGTTGCTTCATCTGGCCGCCTTCCATGGGAGGTGAACCGATCACGGCTGTCAATGTAAGTGACAAGGGCACGTGCTGAATGCTAAGGTCTTGTATACATGCTGGATGGGTGAGGCTAACCATAAGCTCGGTGTAGGTGCGCCTTCTAAAGGACTTTGACCCAGAGATCCTGAAGATCAACAAGGTCGATGGGAAGTCATTCCCGCCGGAGTACAAGGTCTAAACTCACAGGACTATGTCGTCCGATATGGCGAGGTGCAGGCTGGCGTTTCTTGCTCTGATTTTCTCTCTTGCCATTTTGTATACTATCTGTATCTTTCTTTCTCCATCAGATAAACTCCCTTCTTCTCACAGTCGCTTTCCTTGGGCTGCTTGTCCTGAGTTTGATCGAGTTAACATCAGGTCGCTTTTGTTCTTAGCCCGGGGGCGATTTCTGATGGAAAAAAGATTATGGTCAGTAGGAATGTAGAGGATCTTGTACCGTACTTACGCGGGACTAGGATTCATTCTTGGACATATCACTACCCGTGATCGGAACTATATGATTTCCCTTTTAGAGCGATAAAAGAAGCCATGTTTGTCGGAGGTTTATGATTTCCACAAGAATCTATCTGTAATATGAATCTTGTCTTTGGCATCAGAGATAATCGAGCAAACAGTCATAATTGCAAAAAGGTTGTTCCATTATTTCCCAGCTGTCAGATCTACAGTCATCCTGGGAGGGTGAGCCAACTAGACTCTCTAAGATTTTGATCACTCGTGAATTCTTGCATAATAACCTACAGGGCACGGGTATTGCTGGGAAGAAGGAACCACCTTGACAGGATTACCATTAGGCCGTGTCTGCCTTTGTTTCTAGTATAGATATTTCCGGGCTCCGGATAGGACCGTGAGAGGTATACACCCAACTGGTATAGCATCCAGAGCTGTGACACATACTGTGACAGTCGTGTGGCGGTGCAGACGTTGGCACAGCCCGACTCAGACGGACCCAGTACATTCTTTGATTACCTAGACAATGGCCAAGTAAGCACTTCACACCTGGTGGTGTTGTCTTTGATACTCAAAGGAACAAGGCACTTCTCCAAAGCCATTCAATTTACCTGACACTTACTCTACCGATGAATGCGCGACTCCTTGAATACAAAGGCTACCGGACCTTTTCCTCTATTGCACCTTTGTTGCATTGCTGCCTCATTGTGAGCCTCGCGCGAATCGCCTTTTAAATCACAGTGCCTTTGTCTTTTCTTGGGAGGGGAAATGGTATCAGCACGATATAAATAGAGCAACAAGCCCGTCAGATCTGTGATATCCTTCTGTAGCACAACCCCCGTCTCAGGAACCTTGTGTGTGTTTGAGGTTTGATTCCCATCCCAGGAAAAAGCAGCGTGTGATTCACATTCTCACTGCCTCTAGCCTTCTCTACCACACCAGCGAAGACCTATCGCAACCGCAATCATGACCCGTCGTTTCTTGAGCGCCGTCAGACACAAGACAGACATCATGCCTACCAAGAAGAGCCCGTCCCAGTCCCCCAAGGAGACCCAGGCCACCAAGCAGCGCCAGCCCCCCAAACAGTGGTCGATGTACCGCGCCCTGCACGAGCAAGTGCAATCGCTCCTCGCGGACGCGGGCCTGGGCCACTTCACCTTCCACCCGCATGACACCGACGTCGGCAAGGCCCGGGACTACGACACGACGATCATGGGCCGATTCGTCTGCCACAACCCCACCTGCCAGAGCGGCGGGTGGTCGAGCAAGGCCATCGCCATCAGGATCCGCATGTGGCGCGACGGCAAGTACAACGCGCGGGTCTACCACCAGCGTTGTCGGGGCTGCAATGCCCTCATCCGCCCGGTCGTCAACGCATCCTCCTACGCCGAGCGCATCGCCTACCGGCTCAAGAAATGGAATGGCATCCAGATGACCCCGCCCGCTTACGGGCGCGCGGCCAAGGCCCCCCACGAGAAGGAGCTGGGCGAGGGCAGCAAGGTAGATCACTGCGTTGAGGGCAAGCGCTCCCGCGGTGGGGATGGGGATGTCGAGGAGTTGTGTACGTCCATTGCGACGTTGTAATTGGGGAGTCAAGTGCTCCCTGAGGGGGTGAGATCTGGTGATGGTCTTTTCTATGATGATCCATCACTAGTGCCATACTTTAACATCAATAAAGAAGATTCTTTAACAACATCCAGATTCGTTGAGCATTATCTGCAAACCGCAATAGCCGCTGCGTGTGAATTGTTGATGCCTCAAGCTATCGTAGGGCAAATAAGGCACGAAAAAGCAGATATCAGAAATCATAACCTCGCAGAACAGAAAGGTCCGAGTGGCTGAAGTTCATTTGTCTTTTATCCTCTGTGTTTAACACCTGTGCTAAGCTTTTACTACCAGTAGCCACATTTCTACCGAGGACATCGACCCTTCTTCGTTCGGTGTCTTTGAGAAATTCTAATAATTCAGCAAAGTACGCACTTAAATTGATTACTTCTCACCGGCCCTACTGCGAGTTCTAGCGTCTAACTAAAACCACTTCCATGGCCTTGATGCGAAGCTGCACAAAGAGTCAGAAAGTCCTACTCGGAAATTTCACCTCAGTGACACATGTCTTGAAAATTAACCCAGAAAATTAAAATGCGACCGTGGACCCGTGAAAGCAAAGCCGTTCCCCTCCTTTCCAACCCTGGGGACGTCTCAGTCCATGCCAGTCCTATGCCATACCGCCCACGCCAGCAATAGAAAGCAACATATCACAACAAACACTCGAAGCCCCAACCCTAAGCCTCTACCAACGGTTCCACCTCGAAGCAGGCCTCGAGTCCATTCAGGAATGATAACCGCAAACCCAGACGAACAGTACGTTTCAGTCTTAGGCCCGACCGCGCAGACATTGAAGATCTGATCGAGCGACCTTTCCACCAACAGTCCAACCATACGCTTGTTCTCGCCGTCATCCCGAATCGTCTTCGCCCGGAGCGCCTCCTCCCGCCGATCCAGCCGCTCCCGCTCCGCCCGTATGCTGTCCAACTCGCAGGCGAGATTCGCTTCCAGCAGACTCTTGTTCGACTCCAGAATCGTGGTCTTCTCCTGCAAGTCACGATGCAAATCATCCAGCTGCGCGGTGCGCAGCGCGTCGCCCAGCGCCGCGGCCAGTTTCACGGCGACAGCTACGAGGTCGCAGACCCCCTGTGCCGTCGTGGGGAGGCGATGCACCGCAGTGTGCCGAATCTTCACGACCCTCGCGAGCATCGTCTCCAGCGCGAGGTCCGACGGACGGAGCGTGCCATCGGGCAGCTGCGACGCCCATGGGCCAAGGAGCCGCGTCCACTTGCTCAGTTCGACTGCCGCCGCGCAGTCCCAGCCCCGGCGTGCGAGCTCGTCTGGCAGCCACTTGTGGCAGAAGGCAAAGATGCACTCCTCCAGGACCTTTTGGACGGTGGTTAGGATATGATGCTGGGCGTGGTAGGGCAGATAGAGCGGGAAGAGTGGGGTGGGCGGTCGTTCGGAGGACAGGGTCTGATCTGTGGGTGTTGGATTGTGGTCAGTGAAAGGATGGCGACGAGCGGAGTAGCCCAGGGTGAGCTATACGGTGCTGTACCTGATGCATTTGCACACACATGCTGTCCGACTTCATCGGAATTGATAGCGATCGGTATCGAGACCATGGCAGGCTCTGGCACGGGACCCCCGTTTCGTTTCTCATTCTCTTCCTCCTCTTGACGTTGCTGCGCCTCGTACGTCTCTGTGACCTCCTGGAGAGCCTGTTCAGCGGAACGCGATGCCTCTTGTTCAAGCGCAGCATGCTGCGTCTGCCGGACGGAACACGGCTCCAGGAGACCAGGAAACTCCACCTGAGCTTTGCTGTTTGACTGGAACAGGCCCTTTTCCAAGAAATACTTGACCACAGGCAGGGCGCGCCAGACGTTGTAGCTGGGGATCAGCGCTTGCAGTGAATCGTGGTGGTTTTCCAGGTGGGCGCGGATGGTCTTCGTCTTTCGGATGTTGGCGTTCGTGCCGCTGAAGATCGCACGACACGCGAGGAAGATCTGGCGTTGTTCTGCGCTGGGCACTGTCTCCATGCTTGGGTAATTCTTCTTTCCCTGATTTTGGTTCTGAGTTTGGGGATGGAAAGTGTTCTTAAATGGTTGTGTGATGAATGGGCGGTAGTGGTACTGTGGGTGGTAGTAATGAAAACGCAAAGGACAAATATTTTTTATGGATCTTGCTCTTTATTATATACCCTTCCCCCATAAGTCTTTTATTCACGTCCTCATGAGGATAGTACGTTCAGTCGTGCTCAGGCTAACTGGGCTAAGCGTCTACTTGTGGCTGTAAACCGCACAAGGCTGGCCCGCTAGAACCGGCGTGAGCACGCTACTTCTACTTGTTGGCAGCTTTCGAGCCACTAGTACTCCCCTTGGTCATTGCCTCGGCCCACCTGCGAGGTAGCAGTTGACATCGATTGGATGAGAAGTCCCTGTTCTCATGTCGGGAGTCGCAGCGGACCGCAGATGCAAGTGTACTGTGCCGTAGCGCCGGCGGCAAACCGGCTGGGAAGCGTGTGCACAGCCACAAAGGGGGGAGAGGGGGGGGTTCAGCTGTGGTGGCTGTATTCACTCTACTATGCTGTCATCGATCTTAATTGTAATAGAAAATGGAAGCCATTGATAGAATTGCCTTGCCAGCTGTTGCGGTGTGTCAAGCTTCTTTACTCACTACTGGACTCGCATCCTCACATGTTCATCCCGCATTCGAAACGATAAGAGCAGTCCCGCTACTGTTTTTGTCTTGCGGTGGCCTACAGATACAATGCTCATACTGACCCTGGCATTTACTTTCTTGCTTGATGTCGCCTTTCGTTGACATCGGTGTGGGATTTATCTTTATCTACCACTTCTGCTCGCGGATGTACCCATCACGTCAGGGATCTTCTTTCTGTACCTTCAGAACTGCATGCGCCATATGCGCCACACCCCACCCGCTGCCCGCACAGAACGGCGCAGCCATCTTGCATAAAACCACCACGTCCACCCACTACCCTCTGTTATTCCAATGAGCCTATTAATCCAGCCGAACTACACACTGCTGTGTGGGCTGAAAGCTCACCAGACGCACCGAATGTTCCCGAGCCGCGAATCCGTCGCTGCCCAGCCGTAACAAGCAGTGGAGCGCACATCATGATGAATCGGTCCAGAGATAAATATGTATATTCCATTGATGACCCATGAAGTCTGCTGCTGCTACGGGAAAGACGGGAACAATAGTCCTTACCACCTTCCATAATGTCAACATATCCAGCACAGTCCCCACAACCTCATACCCCCGAGAAAGCATCAGAACAACCCTACTCCTCCAACGCCTCAATCTCCGCCTCATACAGCCCCAAACTCTGCATCCGCGCGACACTCTGCTTCGCCGTGTACAGAAACGGTTTCTCCTCGCTGGCCACAATCACCCGCCCCATCTCCAACCGCACACACTCGTGAACCCGCGCGTTCACCTTGTCCACATAGGGCCGGAGACTCTCGACCTCAAACTCCGACGCCGTCATCCCCTCCACCAACTGCACCAGCAGCACCGGCTTGGCCCGCCCATGGCCCCCGATCAACGCCGCCCTGACAGCAGGATGGGCCGTGATCTCCGGCTCCAGCGACGAAGCATGCAGCCCATCACTATGCGAGAGGGGCACGTAGTCATCCGTGCGGCCGACGATCTGCCACAGGTCCCTGTGGACGGGGTGCGGGCGCCAGAGGTCGTGGGTCTCGAACCGCGTGAGATGCGGGTAGGTCTGGAAGATGACGGGTTCGTCGTCTGCATCTAGATCTACATTCTTGGCGATTGTGGCGGGATCATCGCGGACGAACACCAGCTCGTGCAGCCCGTCGGCGGTGCGGGGCTCGAACGTTGCGCCCTTCTGCTGCGCAAACGATAGCCACAGGTACGCGTCGGCGTCGCGGTGCTCGTGGTGCGTCGCGAAGTATCCCCCTGCTTCGGTGGTGCCCACTCCGTTAATAACCACGGGGATGTAGGGGGTCAGCAGCGCGGCGGATTTGGCGGCTAACGGGGCCCCGGTGTACATCAGGAAGCTGAGACTGCGGAGGGCAGCTAGTCCGGCTTCTGACAGGCAGAGGCCGTCGATTAGGGCTGGTGGGAGGAGGGTGCCGTCTATGTGGGCGTTTTGGAAGACAGAGATCACGGTGGCCGGGGTGAGGGCTGTGGATGGGCCGAGGACGGCGGTCATGTTTACGTAGGTTGTTGTGGCGAGGATGAGCATCATTCCGGTTAGCTTTGGGGTTGTTAGCGGGCTTAAATGGTGGTAGTGTTCTAGGGGTGAATGGTGGGGTGAATGAGGGGACATACGTGGAGTGAGGGGATCGGGGTGAAGAGTCGGTGGTTGGCGGCGCGGTGAACCATGCTGTCCTTGATGTTCGGGGCGGCTGCCATCATGTCGATCGAGGCCATCATCCGGTGCGTCCAGGTCACCGGCTTGGGGTTTCCGGTCGTCCCCGAGGTGTGGAACACCAGCCACGGGTCGTTTTTGCCCTCGTCCCATGTTTTGCTGTATGTGACGGGCTCTGATTCGGTCACTTTAAGGAACTGTTCAAGGTCTGGGATGTCGATTGTCTGGATGTGGGGTGCATCATGCAGAATCGCATCTACCTGAGCTTTCATGGTCGATGGACGCAGGTACACGGTGCACTTTTGTGACTCCAGAATGCGGCGTTGTGCTTCCGCCGTTACCAGCGGGGAGGGGAGGATAAGCTAGTGTTATATCAGCGGGAAGATCATCTCCCTATAAATGTATGACTCGACTCGTACCACTTTTTGCAGTTTCGCGGCGGCGACTGCCAGGATTGGATAGCGAAGGTCTTTCGGTCCAGCATAGGCGAATTTCTGGAATGGCTCCGTGGTTTCGGGGAGGTTTTGTCGGAGCCAGTGAGCGGCGTGGTTGGCTGCATTATTGAAAGTTCGAAAAGAAATGTCTTTGAAGCCCAGTGACATGTTCTCGTCGTCGATGGGCAGAGAGACCCAGGGGGCATCATCATCCTTTTTCGCTCTCGCCTCGATCACAGAAGCGATGATCCGCTTTCCGTGCTGCACGCCAGGGAGAGGGAAGATACTTTCCGTGATAGACATGGTGATAAGATGCAGAGTAAAAATAAGAAGGAAATACCCAGTGAACTGGCTTGTGAAATTAGCTTGGAGGCAGTCAGATACGGCCGAACCACGGCAGTCTTTAAATAACGGCAACCGCTGCTGCCGACGACATGGTCCCTAGTAGCCACGCGTATGCCTGTTAAGGTGGAGAACAGGAGCTAAACCTACGATCTGCCAGAAGCGATATAATTAGTGAATTCGTCTACTAGATGGAGAATAGCGTGACAGGATGGGGATGGAACAAGGGAAACCAAGCACTTGATGCGCTATCCGGCGCGGCTAATGAACTAGGGCTGACTCTTCCAAAGATCGGCCGGTCGCGTTGGCGAATGAGAGCTCAATAGGGCCCGCAAGGATGAGAAGAGTGACCAGCTACGCGATGTCCCTGTTGGTCTTCTCGACGCTATAGCCGGCTCAACGGCATGAGCAGCTGTAAGCGCTAGTCAAAATGTAGGTAAACTGTTCGAGGATCCTAGGGTAAAGTTGGGCCCAGCCTTGATCGACCCCTTAGGCTGGCTGGCAAGAAAGTCTATCAAGAGAGTCTGCTTTCCTGCAATGCGTGATCATGGGACTGTTACAATGTTTTCTCATAGCACAAGAGTTTATTATTGGAATTGTTTTGGGGAGGTCATGCTTGCTATAGGCTGGCATTCTAGATGATATCTTGATTACCCGACCGGGAAGAATAGCCCTAACGCTGCTTCTTGGAACTTGTACTCAACAATGTTAGTGCTTACAGCTATGCCACAGCTGTACTCCAGCCAGCTATGAGCTATCGGTCACATTCGAACAAAGAAAATAGCGCTTCAACCAGTTCAGCCATCACAGTCTCATGCATTAAATTGAAAAACCAACACGGAACAATGCCTTCCAACATTGAACGATTTGACCTTTCCTTAGACCTAAAATTGTCTGGAGGCGGGACCAAGCAAACAATACACAACATCAAGGATTATCATTGAATACAAGTTGTTGGCTGCAACTATGGTCGATAGATATACCACACCAGGACCAGAGAGGTATCAGCCACCACCAGCCTACTGTCGGAAGATGGCACCGCTATTGTAAGGTTAGAAGTGAGAGAGCACACAGAGGAACTAGATCCTCGAATCAAACCCCCAAGAGAACAGTATGCGATACTGACTGTTTGAATCGGTGCATAAGCTACGCCCAGGGCTTCCTGCTGGACGCCAACTCAAGATCAAAAGACCCTCCGCTCGACTACCCCCGCGCCGATCCCGACACACCTCCAACGCACAGCCCCACTCCGCCTGGGTCGACCTCTCGCGTGAGCCGCGCCGGAGGCAGCCTTATCTCTTACGAGCTCTACTGCGAAACCCTCAGGGGTCTGTGCGAAGGGATCCCGACTTCGGAATACGAGAACACTGGGACGTTGCCCGGTCGGTACCCGGAGGGTGGGCGGAGTGTGCCGGATCTGCGCCAAGATCCAGCCCCACTGCGACCGCTGTCTGAATATCTACCCGAGATCATGGCCCCCATTTCAGTGAATTCTGGAATGCAGGGAAAGCTCGAACAACAAAGGCTTGTGAGAAGTATAAGAGAGAACCAAGATCATTTTAAAGAAGTCCTTCATCAGAAAAGGTCGTTTCAAATAGAAAGAGCAAAATAAGAAAAGGAAGAAGAAAGGGGGTCCAGGGAGAACCGCGACGACATACGAGCAAGATAATCAATTGCGTTGCTTTTCGACAAGCCAAGAATGGTGGCAACAAATCTGCGCATGTGCGGTCATCATGACCCGTTTTTGCTCCGCAGCCCTTCTATGCCCCGCCGGACATGATACAGTGCGCGCCGCATCCAATTGAGCTTCTTCCACCGAGAACTGATGTAACGTCCTCGGGCGAGACTAAGCCAGCCACTCATGAATTCTCTCAGGCGAATAGATCGCTCACTGGGACGAGATTTAATTTATGGGCGTGGCTGATCAATTTTGTGGCGTAATGCGCGATATACGCTGGGTGATAGATTGGAGCAGCAGTATCGAACGTCACGATTGGGGTTCCCTGTTCCGAAAGAAGAGGTGTATTGCCCCACTCGACAAATCTTGCTGGATATAATAATCAGCTGAAAACTCGAATACCTCGATGAGTTCTAATTTTCTTCTTTTCTTTGCAGTGACCTTATAACCACAACTACTTTCCATCAGCCATTGAGAACAGTACCTGCTCTGGAAGAACGGATAGAACCGATCGTGTAGCCTCTCGAGCCTCCGCCTTGCAAACACTCATCCCAGGACACAGTCAATCCATACTACTGAAGGCTCAACCGAAGACACCGCCATGGACGACCAAGACAATATATTTACCCGCGACGAAGTCCGTTCTTCCCATCCGCAACCCTCTATTGTTCTGTGAACTAGATCTAGACTCAACTCATTCATTCTCCCGTCTAGCCTCTCTCCGAGCAAGAACACGCGATCCTAGCCAACTACGCCACCGAACCGCGCTACAGCCACGGTATGAATAAGGCACGCAAGCCAAAAATTGTCAGCTCCTGCTCCGTTTCTACAGCGTATAAAAGCACTCGCTGACAGCAGACATCAGCAACGGACGTATTTTGACACCCCCAAATGGGTCTTGAACTCCGGCCATCAAGAACCGAACCAGGGCGCCGACCAACCCGGGGGCCCCCTCTCATTGCGCCAGGATACATCCAGGCCGTATGCCCCTTTTCCTGAGGGTAGTAATGTGAGCGATGGTGCCAATCACGAGCAAGGGCAAAATCGCTCGCTGGGGTATGAGATGACCAGTAGTCCTTTGGGAAGAGGAAATGACTTTGATTTTGTTGATTCGACAATCCACGATGAGGGATACAGGTTTTGTGGAGGTCTGGGGGAGTAAATGCAGCAAGGAGGCTGTGGATCTGAGGTATATGTGTCACAGATGTCATAGGTCGAAGACGTTCGTGTCAATGCAATAACCACACTTAGATTTGCATTAGTGGAGATAGTTCTGACAAGTAGGCCTTGCAGCAGAGGGTGGACACTCTTATCATGGAAAGGTCTACACTGAAGTGGAGGCACCGGAGCCTATGTATCACCGTCCAAGTCTGGGGACCAACTGTACCGGACATCGTGATTTCATCTGTCCTCCTTGCTTAAAATAGTAGCTATACCGCTATCTCCCGATGCTATCTGCAGGCAGTACCTCACTACACTTGGCATGTGACGTCTATCGTGTCAAGAACCGTGTCGAGCGCACACATCCACACCGGAAAGTGTCCAGGTTTCGAGTGTCCGCCGGAATTCCGGACTCGGGGTTCTGCAGTAAACATGATGCTTACGGGTCAGATCCCAAAGTCCCGTCTGGTGGTAAGGTCTTGCAGTCTGCAGAACCGGTGCGAAATAGCCTGGAAATAATTGAACGATGCTATGCTATCCCCTGGTACGGCAGCCCGAAATGGCAAGGCTTGATGACTCAGCGGTAGTTGAGGCTTGGCGCAGTCGAGCCTGTTCCAACTGTGGAGAAACGAGACACAGAAATCAGGTACCTGCGGGAGTAAATTGAGGCCTTGAATCGGTTTTGGTAGAAAGGTGGACCTCTTGCGCCATTGCGGATGCCGATATTTGAGTGGGAGGGCACTCGGTGCCCTCGAGACCATTTCTGAGTTCCGTTAGGGTATTGCTCTACGTAAATAAGACCCCGACTGTGGCACTAAAGGCCTTCGAGATGTGCTTAAGATTGCGGGTTTCTGGAACTGCAAAGATCGAGAGAAAAGTAAGTCAAACCAGAGAAATAGCATAGTACCCAGTTCGCTATTTTATACACGCCAGAAGGCAAGATCATGCCAAGAGCTTGGTCATGGTGCTTTCGCTCGATAACGGCGTGGCCAAGATTGTGTACAGATAACGAGGTGCACCTCCCAGAAGCCAGGATAGGCGAGCCAAGAGGATAGGTGAGCCGGAGCATGCAATGGCCATTCATAGAAGCGCGCAGAGATAGATAAGCATGTCCCACGATTGGCAGTTCTTGCCTCAATGAAGGAGAATTACAACTCCGTTAAGGCAACAAGATCCCTCACTAGACCCACAATATGCCTTGGTCTACACGGTGGCATCGGAGGTCAGCCGGTTTAGCGTAGATGCCGATTAAGACCTTGCTGATCGCTTCGATCATCCTCTGCGCAGCGTGCCTTCCCAATCGAATCGTCCGTGATGAGTGAACGAAACTTTCTTTCCACATTTTCCCCTGGTGAGCAGGTATAAATTCATCGTGTTCGCCGCCTGTCAAAGCCTTCCCATCACTGCAATCCATCCCACCCCCAGAAGCCTAACTCCCAGAACTCCGCACAAGACATCCGTCAGAATGCATCTCAACTCCCTCTTTATCCTCTTCGCGACCACAGCCCTAACAGTCACGGCGCACCCCGGCCCGCACAAACCACTTCCCCCCGCAGCCCTCCACCGCCGGACCGAGCTCCTCAAGCGCTGCCCCGGCCACGCCGCCACCTTCAACCAGCAACGCATGGCCGCGCGCGACGCCCTCACCAAACGCTGGGCCGACGAGCACAATCACAACGCAACC
The DNA here is from genome assembly GCF_003184765.1 of Aspergillus aculeatinus CBS 121060. Lineage (NCBI taxonomy): Eukaryota > Fungi > Ascomycota > Eurotiomycetes > Eurotiales > Aspergillaceae > Aspergillus > Aspergillus aculeatinus. Next base: position 91,563 of record NW_020291555.1, on the reverse strand, counting down.
TATGAGATCCAGACCGAAGCCCCCTTCTATGAAACCATCCAGAACGAGACCTGCGTGCTGACCCCGGAAGTGACCCGGGGTCCCTACGTCTGGCCGCGCTCGCAGACGTTCCGCCAGGACATGACAGAGGACCAGGTCGGCGTGCCGCTGTGGCTGGACGTCGGCGTGCTGGACATGGCCACGTGCGCGCCGATGCCCAACGCGCTCGTGGACTTCTGGCACTGCAACGCGACGGGCTCGTACTCGAGCTTCACAGGTCTGTCGCCGAACACTCCCTTTGAGGAGTTGTTGAGTGAGCTCAATGTCACGGGCTATGACCTGAGGACGACGGATCTGCATACTGATGACACCTCGTGGCTGCGCGGGATGTGGCCGACCGATGAGCGGGGGATCATGGAGATGAAGACGATTTTTCCGGGTGAGCGAGCAACATACCCTCCTCTGGTTGCTTCGGTCATGATAGTGCACGGGGTGAGAGCTAATGTTTTGGCTTTTGGGCAGGCTTCTACGTTCAACGAGCGATCCACATCCATGTCCAGGTGCACACGGACTGGACGTTGCGCGAGAACGGGACCATCACCTCCAGCCACACGGTGAGCACGGGCCAGATCTACTTTGCTGAGGAGCTGGAGCGCGAGATCATGGCGCTCGAGCCGTACGTCTCGCACACGCAGATCAACCGCACTACCAATGCGGAGGACTCCATCTTCTCGCAGGATACTGCGGGCGGATATAACCCGGTGGTCTCCGTGGTGCCGGCTGACGGCAAGGACGTGAGGAACGGGATGATCGGGTATATTATGATCGGAGTTGATACTTCGGCAATTGAGCGGTTTAGCAAAGGGGATGTGGATTATGGATTGTGAGGCTGGAAGTTCACAGAGGGAGGGGGGGCTGAGTTAGAGTTGCTCGGTGGAGAGAAAAGTGGATCGATGTATTATTTTACTTCGTAGATTTCAGAGAAAGGTAGCAGGGAGATTCGAGGCGACCGATTACGCACCGTGCCCAGTACGATAGAGCAAGATCATATGCAAGATTACCCTTCGCCGTGGCAACCGTGCTTTCTTTCGTCTAGGGCACGGTGTCGGTCGTGTGATCCATCTGGAACAAAAGGTGTCGCTTCTTTGTGAAGCTCAGAGGTATTCGGCGATCTCCTGACGACTACAATGTAGCAACCTCTTCTGTGTCGCTTTGACAAAGCGCCCACACAAGGAAGTACCCCTGACCCTGTGGGAACTCGTATTGCTGCAATGCCTTTGTTGATGATGAGAGAGTCCTACATCCCACAACGATGCCACGCCAGGCAGGATATAAAACCACCATTTGCCCACAGGCCCTGGGATCCAATCCTACGAGAAGGGTCTCTCTGCGACACTGCCACCCTGCCACGATGCCGCCCCAAACCCCCTACCAACTAGGCTTCGAGTTCGTGGTCCGCGAGCACCACCCACCCAGCCAGATCCCGGCGGACTTCGAGTTCAACGAGTCTAAGGACCCGCTGCCCGGCCGCTTCGGCGAGAAGGAGCTACGCCTGCGGGTGTGCAAGGGCCTGCGCGTGGGATCCGGGTACTCGGCACAGGTGGCCGTGGTGCAGGAGGTGCTGAGCGGGCGGCCTCCCAAACACCCAGGGTCGCTGCACCGGGACCCGGACGAGCTGGGGCCCAAGATGGTGGCCAAGCTGTACGACGCGCGGTACCTGGGCTCGGCCTCGAGGACGCGGGTGCAGGCGGTGCGGTTCATGGACGAGCAGTACGTGCGCGAGTCCGCGGCGTACCGCCACCTGCTGCACCACCAGCTCCACCGGTACATCCCCGAGTACTACGGGTCGTGGTCCACGCGCACCCCGGACCCAGCCAGCAAGACAATGTGCGAGGTGCGCCTCATCCTGACGGAGCTGGTCGAGGGCACGGACATGAGGCAGCTGCGGCCGGAGTCGTTCTCGCTGGGCGACCGCCAGGCAATCATGCGGCGGATCGTCAAGATCGAGTCGGCGTTCTACGCGTGTGACCTCCAGCACCGGGATGTGTACCCGCGGAACGTCATCATCACCAGGCCGGATCCGCGCGCGGAGAAGAAGGCCGGCAAGGCGGGCGGCGGCCCGCCGCGCGTCACGGTCATCGACTTCGGGCTCGCGCGCATCGGCCGCTCGTGGTTGGATGTCAAATCGCCCCACTGCGCCAAAACCGATCTCCTCCCGGGCACCTATATCAGTCCCATCCTGCGCTGGTGGCAGGTGGACAACGCGCAGGATACATGGTTTGACTGGGTCACTTGGGATTGGAATCGGTGGTTGGCGGAGACCTTCCGCGCGGATATTCCGCACATCACCCCTGACATGCTCAAGTGGGTGGGTCCGCAGGAAAGAGAGGATCCGTTTTTTCAACAGTTTGAGAAGGGTGGTTCTTGTGATGTGTGCTGAAACTCGTCACGCAGGTGCAGATTGCTAGAGCCATTGTAGAGATTCGATTTAATTCGAGATTACGAAATGAATTTATGATTTTGAGACGTATCAGACGAGCAAAGAAGCACCGGAAGGCGTGTTGGTGTATATTATGTGCAGGGTTTACCGGTGGTGACACGAGAGCCATTAGGGTTATATACCAGCGAAATGTCTACCACTTCTCCAAGCACCGGTACACCCAGGGCGTCTTACTATTAGGGTTGGACAGGATGCACTCGGCTATGATCATTCAGTACCGAAGGTCATAATTTCTCGATGATTCGAGTCTCACATTCTTTGAGATTGGGTGAAGTGCCCAACCTCTCACGAAAGTGACTGCTTTACCGGGCTCCAGCGCAAGGTCTTTGCCCTAGCCAACAAGTATTCATCTTTATGTACGTCCACCACCACCCCCAAAATCCACAGCCATGCATTACCAACCCAAGGCCAGATTACTCAACGAGGACCCAGTTACTTCCGACAAACCACCTCCGCACTAGGAATGGCAATCCACGCATCCCGATCCTCACCCCACTCCCTCCACACCCCGGAAATCTCCGTCAGCTCCTCCGGCGACACCAACCCATTCTCCAGCGCCCCCTTCGCAAACGCCGACTTCACCGCCCGTTCCTGCCACGTGCCACTCCACCAGCTGACCTCCTCGGGCGTCGCAAAGCACCACGCACTGACCTTACACTCCACACCCAAGAAGCCCGCCCGCTTGGCCCAAACATGCAAAAACCGCCCCGCATTCGGCTCGCCCCCATTCTTTCTCGCAACTTGATCATACAAGCTCTGCCACCGCCGCAGCCCCGGCAGCTCAGGGTACCACATAAACGCCGAGTAATCGGCCTCGCGGGCGGCGACGATGCCTCCCGGTTTGCACACGCGGCGCATCTCGGCCAGCACGGCGACCGGGTCGGCGACGTGCTGCAGGACCTGGTGGCAGAAGACGACGTCGAAGGTGTTGTCGTCGTAGGTGAGGGCGTTGGCGTCCCCCGTCACGAAGTCGATGTTGGGGAGGTTGCGGGATGCGGCCAGCGCGCGGGCGTCCGGGAGGATGGTGTCGACCATGTCGAGGCCCGTCACGTGGCCCTCGGGGACGTGCGTGGCCAGGTCGACGGTGATGGTGCCGGGTCCGCAGCCGATGTCCAGGATCTTGTGGTGCGGCTGCAGGTGGGGGAGCAGGAACTGCGCGGAGTTCTGGGCGGTGCGTTGGCCGTGGCTGCGCAGGACGCTGGCGTGGTGGCCGTGCGTGTAGGTTGCTTTTTCGGTCATGTTTGTTGGGGGGGAGTTGCTTTGTGTGGTTGATGTGGAAATGAGTATTGGTATGACTGAGTGGGTTGTGAGAGAAAAGAAATCGTCGTGGTTGTGGTTGTGGGTGTGGTTGTGGGTGTGATGGGCGTATGGAGGGTGGGTTTATATAGTGCTTCTGTTGCTGTTCTTGGAGGGCCGATATCGGCGGCGTTGCATGCGCTACATGGTTGATGTATGGGGTGGTGGATAAGGTGATGCGGCGGTTGTGCATGCTGACTCAGATATCCTCTCTGTGCTGTGCTCAAGCACAATTCGGTCAATGCTCATTGGGTGGTTTGGTTGAGGACTTAGTTCTGCCTGAGGAAGGAGCAACTAGCTGCTTTTAGTAATGCCTCAGGCAGCCAACCCATATACAACATTTGGGGACAAGATATATGGCCTGACTGGTAGACTTGACAATAATTTCTAATGACACCACATGTAACACTATCATATCAAGCACTCTGGTCTGTGCATGTGGATACTCAACTGACACCGCCATCTTCCACACGAATCATTCACTAAACGGCAGATCAAAACACGGCCCAGGCTTCTGTCTCCGCGTCGCCGACCTCTCCACCTGCGACAGCTCCCGCGCGAGCTGATCCATCCGCTCCTCCTCTTGTTTCATTCCTTCTTCCCCCAGCCCTGCCATCGCAGCAGCAGCATCCCCAGTCTGCCCCTGCCCCGTCCCCGCCGAACTCCCCTCTTCCTCCCCGTTCCCCTCCCCCTCACTCCTCTCGCCCACCTCCCCCTTCTCCTTATCGATCGCCAACCTCCCCGCCACAGCAGCCGCCACCTTCTCCTGCCACTCCCTCTCTCCCTTCTCCTTGGCCAACACAGCATAATGCGCCCTCCGATACACCCCGACCGTACTCCCGAGCAACCCCAATACCTCAAAAGCAAACAGCACGGGCAACGCATACCCAAGCTGGGGATTACAGCCGCGGGACCACACATCGACGAGCACCTGGAACACCGCATGCGCCGGCAAGGCATACCCCCACCGATAGAACGCGGGCGCCAGCTCAAACGGCAGCAGGATGGAGGTGACGTTGGCCACGATCCACGAGATGAACGCCATCGGCACGAAGGGCGGGGGGATCCAGATGGTGAAGAGGTCCAAGACCAAAAAGTTCAAGTGCGCGAACAGCCACAGCGCGAGCCAGGTGAGCACGAATTGTCCCCCGGAGACGTGCCACCCGAACCGGAAGGCCCACACGGCGCCGGTGGTGGACAGCGAGCCGAGCAGTGTGTAGGTTCCCGCGAGCAGTTGCCGGATGATGGCGATGCGGTGCGGGGAGACGGTTGTGTACAGGTGGAATTGTTGGTAGACGCTGTTGATGTAGCCTAGGTAGAAGAATTCTTGGATCATGATGAGGATGATCACCAGGGTGTTGTAGATGAGGCGCGAGCCTTGGGTGGTGGGTTGGAGGTTTGTGGAGGTCAAGGTCCAGGGTTGGGAGAGGGTGGTGAGGGTGGTGTTGCTGACGGTGTTGGTGGGCGTGTTGGTGAGAGTGTTTGGGGCAAGGGCAGTGGTGTAAGCGATGCGGGCGGCGTTGGAGAGGGTCTGCATGCTGGTGTAGATGGCCGAGTCGACCACGGTGGAGTAGCGCGCCTCGTTCCACACCAGGGTGAGCACGTCGTCGGGGGAGTGCGGTGCGCCGCTGGCGAGGGCGGCGGCCAGCTCGTTCGATGCGTTCGGGGCGATGTACAGCCCGCCCCAGTAGTCGATGTGGCAGACAGCAGCGGTGATCGCGTCGGACTGGGGATACTGCGCCGTGGCGTGCTCGGTTAGGGTTGGGAAGCCCGGGCCCTGCAGCTGCTCGTACGCGACGCGGACAGCCGCCCCGATCGCCCCGCCGTCGTAGTCCACAAACACCACGTTCAGATTGTGCACATGCGTCGTCTGCTGGAACAGCGAGCCGAACAGGTAGCAGAACAGCCCCAGGAACAGCAGCTGCAGCACCAGCAGGTTGATCCCCGCCGCTTTGAGCACCGCCAAGCGCAGCGACCGCACCGCCGGGTCGTGGATGCTCGCGTGCTTTTGCCTTCGGGCGCGCGCGTAGAAGGTCATCGGGTCGGTCCGATCGCAAGCTGGCCAAGCTGTCGGGCTGTATTTCTGAGCAAGCTGGATTTGCCGTCGAAAAGGTTCCCCCTGGGTGGTTCAGCAGTTCCTAATAACGGACTGCACTGCACTGCACCACGGCAATGGTGGGGCGGAAGTCGGGCTCCTCCTCACTCGGTGCTTATATGAATACGAGCGCGCCACCAACCAGCGTTTCGCTAGGAGAAGCGGTGTTGTAATCCCGGCATCTTTTGTTCCAGTCTACGGGTGAGGTTGCCGTCATATTGGATCTCCCTGCAGCTCGCCCTCAGCTCCAGCTCTCCAAACCAGTTGCCCTTTCGGGTTCGCTGCGAGTCACGTGTGCACCGGTTGATGTATGTTCGGGCTACGCCTAATCGGTCAATGGTCTAAATTGCGTATAGTGGAGTGAACACGAGCTTTTACTAACCACTGCATGAGTAGGTAGTGATACTGAAGCCCCTGAAATCCATAGCAGGCATTCAATTTCGAGAATTGTGTGTACAGCTTCCAGCTGGATGGGAAGGAGTGCGTAATGGGAAGCCTACCGATCACTTTCATCACTTCAAAGATACGCCAAGCTCGACTCCCGCAATGCAGTATGTATGTCGCGCAGTATATTATTTAACGACCTCGCCTCTATCCCAACACAGTGGCACCCAACCGCTCTAGTGCAGTTGATTGAAGCGTACGCTTGCAGCAAAGATATATCAACTCTGACACTTTCAAATACCAAACTCGCCTCCCTGCCATCACCATCCTCACCAACACTCATTACCATTACATCCACTGACTCCAAACAAAACCAACAACCTCAACCCTAACTCACCTCATTCCCAACAACCGCATACCCATCCTTCATCCGCATCCCGCCACCCTCACCCTCACCCTCACCTCCCGCAGCAGCCATCTGCCCCTCCCCCCCCTTTCCCCCCTCCAACCCCACCGAGCTGGGCACCATCCCCTCCGGATCATCCCCCCTCCACACCCCCCACCCCACATACGCCGCGCGATGCAGACTCAACGTCTCCTCCACCGCCCACTGCTCCCGCATATACCGCCGCCGCCCGTGGCCCTTCCCCCGCAGCCAGCCCACCACCGAATCCACGCTCAGCCCCACCACGATGATCAGCCCGCACACGCCGACTGTCAGCGCCAGCCCCAGCACCGAGAAGTTGGCGTACCCGGCGGCATTGTGCACGAGCTGGTTGGTGCACTGCACGCGCGCGTAGCGACTCAGCGGCGCCGTCACGTTCCACCCGACCGACGACTGGTCGAGCAGCGAGGTCGCGGGGAAGTTCTTGGGCGCGGTCGCCCACTCCACCGCCCAGGCTTGTTCTTTGGCCAGCGAGGTCGCGAACCAGGTGGTTACTTCCGTTTGCCATTGCGTGGGCGGGATGTAGAATTGGATGTTGCTGTAGGCGATTGACGAGGCTGTGTTTCTTTTGGGTTAGTGGGGGAGGAAGGAAGAGTGAAGTGGGAAAGAGGGAGGGGGTGGGGTGGGGTGGAGGTGCACAGGCTACTCACCGTTCAACGCTGCGCCGCCGCGGCCGTTGACGTTGGAGTACATGCTCCGATCGTTGTTCCCGGACAGGAACCGGCCGATCGTCGCGATTTGGTACACGTTGAACCCGAGGAACTTGGTCGGGTCGACGGTGAAGGTGGACAGCGAGGTGCTCAAGATCCCGCCGAGTTTGGTGCACCCGTCCGGCCCGGGCCGGTTGGGGTTGCAGATCTGGTACTGGTCGGTGCATACCATCAGATTCACCTCGTAGCTCTTGGTCCACATCGATGAGGTGACGTTCGTTCCCTCGATGCTGTAGTTCTGCTGTTCGAGCGCCGTCATCCACGGGTCGTAGCTGGGTTGCAGGTAGTTGATGTTGTTCTGGTTGAGCATCATCATCGTGATGTCCGCGTCGGTTTGGTTGATCGCGTCGGTCGGCTTCCATGACTCGAGGCCGTTCAGGAGTCCGCTGGGGTCGGATTTGGCGAAGACGGCGCTATGGTCGATCAGAGGGGGTTCTTTGGGGTGGGTGAGGCACTCACCTTAGTGTGTAGCCCACTCCATCGACGCTGGGGATCGGAGTGTACGAGAATGTGTAGTTCAGGTACGGCTCACCCATGTAATACTGATATCCGGCATGGATGTAGACGATCTGGCCCCATATTGAGTCGTTCTGGACGCTCCCTAGCCCGGACCCGTGCTTGACTGGGGCACAGGTGGTGACTCGCCGGTATTTTATGCGGTTACGCGGGGGTGCGTTGATGCCAAAGTCCTCGTGCGAATCCAGCAGGCCCGTGTCCATTTGCAGGGCCGATTTGCCGTTGTACGCGCACAGATCGGGGGAATATGGGCAGGATGCATTTGGGTTTGTGGTAAACGGCAGGCTGGGCCGGACGTAGGTGCTGCAGTCGAGTTCACTCGCGTTCTCCAGGTAGCACCGGCGGACGTACGTGGCAGCGTCGTAGGTATCCTGCAGACTCTTGGTGTTACTGACGGTCACATCTGTGGCGTTGAACGAGTAGCCTCCACAGCCTGGGCCGATGATGAGCGTCGAATGGCCGGCCGCCTTGGTGATGTAACTTGTGAACAGACCAGATACTCCGAACAGGATGAGAACGAGGATTGGTAGCAGGGCCAGTGGTAGCGATCGCCCCACAGCCCTGAGCTTTGACGCTGTTCGCCCGCTCTCAAATGGTAACTTGATCAAAGCCCAGGCCGCGGCGGCTGCACCTTTGTTGCGCAGGATGACCTGTCGCTGGTAGTGAAGAGCATCCCGCCGCCGATCGGGAGCTGTGGTCCCCGTCTGATGAAGTGCAAAGCTCAGAATGCTCCAGAACAGGCTGCCTGCCAGGGAGACAAGTATAGCTAAAAAGGCGCTCAGAATGCCGGAGCCGGTCTGCGACAAAGTCAAGGTGGCTCCCCGGATCGCTCCCTCGGACCAGTTGATCCAGACTCCCGTGTAGGTGTAGAGCGCGGCAGACATGGCTCTTACGAGGACTTGAAAACCAAAGGGGGACAAATTTCCCAGCAATGATGCAAGCTGGGGTCAAGATACAGGCTGTGAGTTATAAATGCCCAGCTGCTGGGATTTGGACTTTCCTAAAGAGCCTCCTCTCCTCTGCGTCCCGACGCCATTAGGCAAAGGGGGTAAGACTTTCGGCATTTTGGGTGGCTTCTCAGGCTATGGCAGCGAAGGCTTGAGAGCTTGGAAGACACCTACTGTGACCAGGGTGTTGGTCTTCAAGTCCAATCGCTTGCAGATGCATCTCTCGCTAGAATGATATAATTACATCATAGCGCGTGCAGGTGGCTGATGCCACTAAATGAAAAATGCCGATCGATGCGGTTGGGAATCGGAAACAATTGGCCACTTGACGAGGCTGCAGGGTCTCTGCTCGTGTTCGTGCATGATACGAGGCTGACGCTTTCAACAATGATTCGCTGGGCGCCCGGGTTCTCTCATGCGATACCCCGGACCCAACCAGGGGTAAAGCGCTCTGTCACTACACCACAGTGAAGTCAAAGCGTGGGTGTCGTGTGTTGTCGCTGCCATTACCCGAAAGTGAGGAGCATCGGTAGTGCAATCCCAAGCGCGCTATTCAGTGCGAGGCATCTACAAGACCAGATTTGTACCATGGTGTTGCATCGAGGCCGACATGCCTCATGTTTCCCCGTTCCACTGTGTCTAGTACCTGTTCCAGTCCGCGGCTGTGGCTGAGCTCCTGGGTCGCACTGCGGCCCAGAAACAGCAATGATGTGTTTCATGCGAAAGGACGATGTTTCTCCGTGCCTAAAAACAGGCTCCCACGAACTCAAGATCTGGAGTCAGAGCCTTATCGTGGATCCGACTCCGATGCCCCACTCCCCGTATCGAGTCTAGACGATGGAAAGCTGCCATGCTTTCATCCTTCCATGCTTTAGGGATGCATTACGAGCCGCTCGAGGATTCTAGGGCAATCAGCTTAAAGCATGTACCGACAGGTAAATCCATGATGCAGATTTGATATTTTATGCGACAACTACTGAGAAAGCCTTTTCAGTACTCCCAGAAGTGAGTCTGACCCATCAGTTGACCTTGAAGGGTTGCTGATCCTTCTTGAGGTACTGTTATACGAGATGTGGCGTTGATGGCAAACGAAACCAGGAATGCTGCCCCTGGCTTTGTGACGATGGGGCATCTCACCGGTCTACTGGGCCATGACATACGGTGAGTTGTAGCAGAGTAAGCTCAGGCTCCGACCGTACAGAAAAGATGAAGCATTTTGCTCACTTTCTGCATGCCAGTCGTCGAGGTTGTATTCCGCGCACAGCAACTGGTGAGGTTGAGAGAAATGTTTGCATGCATCAACGGTGATGTATGGGCGACGTGGGTGTTGTATATCTCATGGCCTTTTCTATCACTTGGGTATTAGGTAGCCTTGCGAGAGGCACGCTTGTGGGCAGCTGAATGCGACCGTTCCCGATTCGCACGTAGGGTGCACAGACCAGTTTGTGTGCCTTGTGACTCGCATGGTGTGGCTTAAGTACTTTACCAGACCGAAACGGAGAGCGCCCTCTTTGCGATGAGTGGATGATGGCTTGTGATTGGGGTTGTGGTTGTGGAAGCAGACTGCAGTGTCCTCCAAAGAACTTGGCAGACCTTGGTGCCTTTATGCCTTAGTGCCTGAGAAATCAGAGCTCCGAGGCGGTCAAGTTACTGCCGCATCCGCCATGGTTTTGGTCCCCACAGGAAGGGGGAACTTTACCAACTTTCCACCACTGTCAACATCTGCGCTCCCTTGAGAAGTTCATGGATCTAATGTGCTGTCCATCCGTCAGCTCCTAGATCCCGGACAGGCTAAACTGACTTGCACATCGAGTCATCTTTGCATGCTGTATCTCCGATTCTCCGATGCTCAACATAGTGTTCCCTTAGACCCGACTAGTGACGTGATGCCACCAGTCGAACAGGAATAAAATATGTCAGCACCATGCTTGGGCTCGATCATGAGCGGCAACAAGGGCCATTGCAGCATGGTGCTCGCCAAGCACTAGCTAGCTCTGTCAGCTTAGTCAATTTGCTTACGACGATGTGTTTTTCCGGCGGGGAGCCTAGGATGCCTGCCCAAGTCACGCCGAGCTCCACAGCACGGGGACATCATTTTGCAAAAACAAATGGCTCCGCGGGATATGTTTGATGGGGGGGTCTCACATATTCATGATCAACAGGATCTGTGACCATGGAACCAAATTCGCAGTGTCCGGCAGCACACCACCAACTTCAACGTCCAGGGCGGTGTTGGATCATTCAGGCACCAACTAAGCCGTTAGCTTCACACTAATGCTTGTCGCCTCAGTCGAACTCCTGACTAGTGCCTCATCCATGTCGACTTCTTACCCCTCGCAGAGCTCGCTGTGGTCGCGTCTCCTTCACATCAACGCGTTCCTGCCACATAATCACTCCAAAGGCAACGAGCATGCTCTCACATGCTCCCCACAACATGTCCTCACAGCCTGCAAAGAAGCGCCGCTTCGGTGGCAAGCGATCGAAGACGGGCTGCCGCACATGCAGAATTCGACGAATCAAATGTGATGAGACACCCGAAAAGTGCCGGAACTGTACGTCCACCGGACGCCTCTGTGACGGGTACGAAGCCTATCGCCTACCCGTGCCAGCCAAGCGCGGGAAGAACCTTTCCTTCTCGCTTTCTACCCCGGTAAACACCCAGATACGCTGGGTTGTAACATCCGATCAACGTCGCTGCTTTTCATTCTTTTGCGACCGCACCATCGCCGATGCTCTGGGGTATTATGATTCCCAGCTATGGGAGCAGTTTGTCTTCCAGATGGCGAATATCGAGCCTGCAGTGTGCCACGCCGCCGTCGCCCTGGGGGCCGCTCACCAAGAAGTGGTCTTTCAGGGCATCAATTTCCCCGGCAATGGTAAAACGGGACGAGGCGTTTGGTATTTCTACGCGCTGGAGGAGTCCGCTCGCGCTTTTGAGCTCCTCCGTCGGCGCAATCCCCAGGACCCGCAGATGCGGCAAGTCACGCTTCTCTGCTGTCTACTCTTCGTGTATTTGAGCCTCTTGCAACGAGACTATGACACTGCGTTCCGACATTTGCAAGCTGGCTTGCGGGTTTCCCAAGAGCTAAGATTAGGCCGCTGCAATCCCCTCATTGGATCTTCACTCGTTGGCGGCGGAATGAACCCGCATCTCCTCGCGGCCTTCGCCCAGCTCGAAACCCAGTCGACGCATTTCAACCCTCGTGGGTGCTCCCAACTCTGGGCCAACCAGCCGCCACGGACGCATATCCGCCTCAGCAACAACAGCGACCGCGACCGCGACCTACTCGGGCAAAGCGTCGACGACCTACGCCTGGCCATGCAGCCCCTCGATAGTGCCATCAACCAATTCTTCCAGCGGTTAGGCACCGCGTCCGCAGAGGAAATCGTGGCCCACTACTCAAATTTCAAGGCGGCCCAATCCCACCTGCTTGCAGACCTTGAGCACACCACACACTCCCTCGACAACTTTTGTGCCCTCAAATATGCCAGCCTCTCTCCGAAACACAAGCGCGGCGCCGACCTGCTGCGACTGCATCTGATGACTTACTCCGTGGGTCTCCGGATGTCCCTGATAGCGCAGCTCCCGCCCGCCCAGGCTCAGGCATTCTCAGCCGACCACGCGGCCATCCTCTCGTTGGCCCGCACGATCGTCGCCCAGTTCCCCGACCGGCCCACGGTCATGGTGGACTCGGGCGTGATCCTGCCGCTGCAATTGGTCGCCGACTCCTGTCCGGACCTGCACGTGCGCTGGCAGGCCATCCGGGAGCTCCGGGCCTGGCCGCACTACGAGGGCCCGTACGATTCCGTCCTCGCGAGCATTATCTCCGGCGCCCGCTGCCGGCTCGAACTCCGGGCGCGCATCCGCGCGGAACTGCGCGGTTTATTTGATATCGATGGCACGGTGGTGGGGAAGGAGCTCTTCGACAGGATGGTGGACGAAGAGCTGCGGGAGCGGTTGAAAATACTTGCTGTTCCGGGGGGCGATGATGAAGGCTTCCCCCAGGCAAGCGATCAAGCGGATGCGGAGCTCGCGCAGATCATGGCGTCGGCGTCCCTCGATAACTGGACGTGTATTCTTCACTTGAGGCGACTCATGAAATGAGATATTGTTAGCACCTTTGTATGGGGGCACGATCATAGCGGGTTCTCTTGAGGTCGACAAGACTGTTCATCGACCAGGGGGAGGCAGTCCCGTCATGTGACTTGTCCACGCCCTGACGCCTGCCAGACTCATACGCAGACAGCAGCAAACTTTCAGACATACATTCCACATAACCAAGCCTCGGTGCTCATCATCAATGTAATCATTGTCGGGTCCGTGTCGATCTCCCAGTAATTATGAATAGTCTCCAAGGCACGCTGCGCGGATGCACACCCACTCGTCGCAATTGGAGGCAGCTGCCCTCAAGAAGTAGGTCAAGAGAAGCTCCGATTGATAACTGAATGGAATAAATGTGGCCTGGAACCGTCCGACCCCTGAAAAGACCACTTCCCGTCTCACCACGTGCATGGCGTGCTTTAAAGACGACTAAACGGCCGTGCTTTGATGTACCCGAGCGGAACTATTCCTCGGCAGTAGAAGCACAATGTCGACAGAAATCATAAAAAGAGATCTCTAGAATAACTTTCGGTAGTGTACACGAGCAGAAATCAATCAAACCGTATGTTGACCAAGACAATCCAGCGAGAGACTTGTCGAGACCATCTGCGGTGGCCATGTCCACCGCATCGGACCCTCATTCTTGGCGCTCGGCACTTTTGCACCCCATTCAAATGGGAGGGGGGCAAATGTCTCTGGCCATGACTAGCAGGCCGTCGTTAGCTTAGGGGAACGGATTCAACAGTCAACGGATCCATCACCATGGTGAAACACAAACACCAGGAGTGAATACGAGCCGGTCGGACATGGTCCGAACGGACAAACCCGGTGTCAACACCGGCTAGCCCTACTTCAGACGGGAGGCTGTTGCCAGGATCTCCTATGCTCAACGCAGGAATGCCCTGGCAGCGTCGGAGATTACCACGCGTATTGAGCTCTGAGGGGCTCGAGCTGGACGTGTAAATTTGCACAAATCATGTTCGCAATACCACAGCCTGATAAGCACTTTAAGGGTCTTGGCATGCAACTTGGCCGCCATTACTAAGCACAGTCACGCTTCATCGCTGGTCTTTCTGCTGAAGCTTATATTTAGAATTCTCGATCTTCACGACAAGCTTTGGCAATCTATCGCAGAACGAGCTCGAGGAACTAGATCACACTATCTCAATGGGACAGGTACGTAAGGCGTTTGTGAATGATTGCTCGGCCGACGGGCCTGCAAAATCCAATTGTTGTGTGAAACGCAGTGGAGCAGGCAGTGGGGAGGGTGCGTGGGTACTGGTGGGTACACCCAAAACGTTCAGCGGAATCACGATTGGGATCGTGTCCCACTTCACAAAGCATGATTCATGACATGTAGTCTAAGTAAAATTAAGTGTTCAACTCTAGCTCGGTCTGAGTCTAAGCTAAAGGAGAGGGGGGGGGGGGGAGGCAAAGCCTGCAGGAGTGACACCAGGGATGAGAAATTCCACGTGTCGACGACTGCCAATCTCCACCCCTGGCAAACTGAAACGATGCTCAGGCCTTGCACTCCTGCAACCGTTGTACACTACAAGGAGCAAAATCCAGACTCATATAGACGGATTCGCCGTCTCATGATTGCCCTCCCCGTCTCCGGTCCTCCCTCCGGTTTTCCCTCCGGTTCTGTCCCTCTCGCTTTCTTCCCCCCCCCCCTCCGCCTGCAGGTTCGCCCTCGAAATTCTTTCTCCTTCGCCAATGTAATCCGTCTTCTCCAATTCCTTCTTGGAACCTTCCCTCGCCTTTCTCTTCTCCGTCCGGTCTCTCCTTTTGCATCTTTTCCCGACGGTTAGCTGGTCTTCCCGCCCTCCATGGAAGAGATCTGGGAGAGAGATCTCTCGCCGGAGCGGATCGCCTACCTGGCGCAGTCCCGGATCCCCGGCATCATCGCCTGCAACACGATTCTCCTCGTGTTCGCGACGGGAGGGCTGCTGGTGCGGCTGTTTGTGCGCGTCCGATATCTGACGGGGATCAATCTGGATGATGTGCTGTGTATAACCAGCTGGGTGGGTAGCCTGTCTGTCTTCTGGGCATCGCGATCCCCTACCGTCGATCACTAACGTCACTCTACTCGAATCGTCTAGATCTTCACGTTCGCCCTATGCTTTACCACGATGTGGAGTAAGTACACATGTACCTCCCCGAGCAAGAAAGACAGTACGATCGCATGCTAACCGCGCCGGCCCTCCCGCAGTGACCAGATACGGCTTCGGCAAGCACATCGGCACGGTGACGAGCTTCAGCGCTCGATCCATGTTCCTCAAGGTAGGATTCCTGCCTTCTAATCTCGCTCGGAATTGCGACCAACCATACCTAACAACCACTATTTCTATTCCACCAGCTCGACTTCGTCACGATGCTCACCTACGTCCTCGCCCTGGGCGCCATCAAGATCTCCTTCTGCGTGCTGTACCTGCAGATCTTCCCCGGCCGGAAATTCCGGATCGCGTGCTGGTGCCTGCTGGCGATCCTGATCGGCGAGACGGTCGCCGAGACGTTCGTGGTGATCTTCCAGTGCATCCCCGTGCACAAGGCGTGGGACGCGACGGGGCTGGTGGAGGGCTACTGCGTGAACATGACGGCGCTGTACTACTCGAACTTCGCGATCAAGCTGGCGACGGACCTGGCGATCTTCATCATGCCGATCCCGAAGCTGTGGCAGCTGAAGATGACGCGCGGGAAGCGCATGGGGCTGGTGGTGATGTTTAGTTTGGGGCTGTTGTATGTCCACGGTCACTTCCTTTCCCTCCTGCCCGTTTTTGCTCTGCTCCGCGATATCCATGCAAGCAACTGACCAATGTTGATGGGTACGGTAGGGTCTGCGTCACAAGCATCATCCGCGTCTCGTACATGAACTCCTTCGCCGTCGACCACACCTGTACGTGACCCCCCCCTCCCCCCCCAAGAACTCTCATCCATATTGCAACAGCTAACAAACAAAGGGTCAATGGTCAACACCGAACTCTGGTCCTGCGTGGAAGTCGCCGTCGCCCTCTTCATCGCCTGCATCCCCAGCTTCAAGACCATCATCACCCACCGCTTCCCTGTGCTGCAGCGCCTGCTCGGCCTCTCCAGCGAGGGCGACTCCGCCGGCCCGTCCAAGATGTACGGCACCGCCTCGCGCCGCACCTTCCCGGGCCACGGGCCCTCGATGAGCATCAAACTCCACAACGTGACGGGGCCGGGCCACAGCAGCACCAGCAGCAGTCGCGCCGAGGCGGACACGGGCAACGAGTCGCAGGAGCGCTTCATGTTCCCCGAGGGGATCCACGTGGTGACGAAAGTTAGTGTTAATGAGACGGTCTGATTGCTTTTCCATTTTCGGAGGTCATTGTCGTAGACACGGCTGGTGGGGCGTTTGGGTGGGTGATAATAGATTACTGTACGATTTGGCGCTTGCTGTGTACTGGTGCGTAGTAGGTCTAGCCAGTTGGCTGTGTGAGTGCTCGTTCCGTTCCCGTGTCGAGGCCTGTCCGAAGTAGTCCACGGAGCACGGAGGTACAGCGGTAGATAGATAGGGCTTTCGTCCTTCGGGCCAGTCGTGGTCGGTGTTCGGTGGATGCTGCGGAGTGGGTCCTCTGCCAAGAAACAATTTAAAATTGATTTTCACTCGTAGAATCCTAGACTACCCCTTGGCTAGCGGCCATGAATTTGATGGGATTTTTCCACGACCCGCGGATCCTTGGGGCCCGCGGAGGGCCCGGACAATATACTCTAATCAGGTTAACATCCGCGCTAGTGGCCTTGCGGACCTTGTCGCGATGGGCTGATGGGCTGATGGGCTCGAGGACTTTGGGATCCCGCTCTCTGCTATGGGAACCGTTAGTCCATGAAATGGCGCTTGTTTCCCTTGCATTGGGCAAGCTGGGTTTGTCTTGACGGGTGGATGCTCCAGTGTTTAGGATGGTATTGTTTGTTCACGCTAACCAGGTATCAATAGGTTTTTGGGGCCGAAAGAATGCAGGGCCTTGACTTGTCGTTCTGGACTGTTGATTACCACTAATGCACGTCTTGCAAGCCCTGTGCAACTGACTGAGTGGCAAGCATTGCAAGACAACTCTAGACTGTAAAGATGGAGTTAATCTACATCAAGCACGCTAGTGCCGCACCAGGCGAAAGTCTAATTGGGGCGTGTGACCCGTCTTGGCAGGGATCGGCCGTCGGTGCAAGGCTGGCTGGCTTCAGTGCCTTGGTGCCTACCTGGTACTCACATAAAAACCTTGCTGCAAGATAAATCCAATGTGTGGGCTGGAGCTAGTTGGCCTTATATCGAGAAGTCAGTCTACTGCGCTGGCTTAGGGAGAACTGTACTCCGCAGTTTATCCCGCAGTTGCCGCTCATTCTTCACTTGTGGGAGAGGTCGTGTGCGCGAACCCTGTCATTGGGAACCCCTAAAGCATCGGTTGTCCTAGCAAGCTGTGTTTAGTACAATGCATACCGCACAGGCATTGCGCGGCGGGGGAACTCCCAGTTCTCAGTCCTCCCTCTGCACAGTCTGGTCCAGCGAGATCAGGCTTCCCTGCATACGTCATAGCACCAGGGACAGAGAGACGATGGGGTGTTCCTTAATGGCAGGCTAGTGCTACAGGTCAATTATATCAACAGTCACGTCTTTTTTGTAGCATCGGAGACCCCACTACCTTTAGAATAATTGACAAGGGTTACCCCCAATGAGACAATTCGATGATCAGCAATCTCTCCATTGCGTCAGCCTCGCGCAATTGCCCACCCCGGCGCAAACAGCTATAATGCACCTCATGATATAGTCGTGCCTCGAGAACCGATGAATCCTGCCCAAGGGACAATGGTTAGTGCTCTTATACCCTCCGTAGTGGAGGCGTTGCGCTTGGCCTGACTTTCTGCGGGGGGCGCGCGTCGGTCACCGAGGCTACAGGGAATCTGAGTCAAGGCAAGGAAGGCACGGAGCAGATCGTGGTCCCGACCTAATGGGCCTACGAACCATACCCATCGGGATTTCTTTCTCTTTGATCTCAACGACTCTATTCTGCTGTGTTGGGGTGACTATAGTGCGAGTCCCGAACGGAGCGCACATCCCATGTATTGCGCAACTCAGAGGCTCATAGATCGGACGTCAGTGTGCTACAGCACCAGCTTGATGAAGGTAATTTAATTCAGTCAAGGGCAATAGGGGTCGATGACCCTTTAGCACGAGTGGACGCCTCTACTGAGAGATACTTTGGGTAGATGCTGACCATGTCCGTGTAACCCGCCTCTATCGTCAGCGCTGCTCGCGATTCTTCTCGTTCCCGCTGTGGAACAACGTCCGTGTCTATCGGCAAAGGGAGACAAAGTCTAAGGACATGAGCGACGTCTAGCCATTCTTGGGAAAGATTGGTGCAAGGTGTTCGTTGGTCTGCTGTTGCTGCTGCTGCTGCTGCTACCAGGCTAGAGGCATTTTGTGGCCACAAACAGCGAATGAACCCGGTAATGTATAGTTGCATGTGTGACGCGGGAGGCTGCGCCCAGTAGGAGCATAATTAGGTGTCACTGGCATGAACCACCTCTCCATTTACAGGTGATGACCCACGGTACACAACCATCAAGCCTTCTGCTGCAAGGCCGGAACTACCCTCGGGTAAGAAGCACATCGAGTAACGTCCACAAATCCATACTGTGTATCACCCCAAGTCTAACAGCTCACCAAAGTGAGAACATTCCACATTCCACGCTCGCTCAAAAACCCTGTACGGTGCACCCGAGAATCTACAATATCCACAAATAACAAAGCCAAAAGTCACAATCCCAATGCGCAGTGTCTCATATCGAATTCAAGAACTGCGCCACCAGTTCGTACGCCTCCTGCTTGGCCGCCGCCCCCGTCGTGCCCTCCTTGGCCCGCTTGTCCCACCCATGCGGACAGTGCTCCATGCGCTTGAGCACGACATTCCGGCCGGGCAGCGCCTCGACCGCCGCGGCGATGCGCTCCATCTCCGGCGCGTAGGGATCCTGCGCGGCGGTGATGGCGGCCAGGTTGCGGGGGAAGCGCTCGGGGGCCGCGAAGGCGGGCGAGATGCGGGGGTCGTCGGCGTCGCCGTCGCCGTCCGGGAAGTAGCAGCGATGGAAGAACCGCGACAGGCCGGCGGGCATCTTGAGGCGGGTGCCGTCGTCCGGGGCGGCCTTGTCGGCGAAGTCCTCGGCCAGGTCGCACGAGGGGTAGAAGGCGATCGTGGCGTGGATGGCGGCCTCCGGCGGGAAGTCGCGCACCGCCGACACGGCCAGCGCCAGGTTGGCCCCCGCGCTGAAGCCGGAGAGCGCCACGCGGCCCACGTCGAAGGTCGCCGGCTCCTGCTGGACGTGCTGGATCACGTCCTCCACGTCGTGGAACGCCGCCGGGAACGGGTGCTCCGGCGCCAGCCGGTACTGCACGTCCACCACCGTGTACCCCGTGTGCGTGGCGATGAACCGGCAGTACTCGTCGTCCGTGCCGTGGCCGGCCAGGATGAACCCGCTGCCGCACATGTTGATCAGCACGGGGCTGGGGCTGGGGCTGGCTGTCGTGGGCTGGGTGTCCGGGGACGGCCGGTAGATGTGCACCTTGATCGTGCGGCCCGCGTCGCGCGATGGCCATTTCGCCGTTTCGTCTGGGTGCGAGCGCGTGAGGGTGCCCATCGCCGCGCGGCCGACGCCGCGGAGTAGCTTGGCTGCCCAGGTCTGGGAGGTGCCTGTCAGACCCATTTTTTTGGGGGGGGGCAGAGAATGTGTGGACTCTAGGTGGGCTGTCCTGGTGTATGTTTCCCAGAACAAGGAAGATTTCTCCGAGACAGTGGGAGATGCACTGATGCAGGGACGATGACTAATGGGCGTATGTTCAGTTTTACTGAGTGCAGTAACTGAACGGGAAATCCGGATTCCAGCAGGCGGGGTAAACACTCGATGACGTCGCGCGTCCTCCCCGGCTCGGAGATCTCGGCTGTGGAGAGCTTATCTTATCGCCCACCCTATCTTATCCGACACCACGGTACAGCCCAGGAGATGAGATCGTTGATGTCATCCTCCGCCCTCGGCGACTCATTAATTTATCATCAGAGAGCAATTTGATTACTAGATGAAGGGTGTTTGTCGGATTGTTTGGCTGTGATGCTATGCACCTGCGGAGTATACTGTATTCAGGACTTTCTTTACATCCTGTCTTAGGTATCAAGATCTTTATGTATCTTCTCTGAATGTACTCGTCCACTAGCGACTGGGCCTGTGCAGACTGCATTAGTGGAAATGACTACAACAGGTGGCAATCTTGCCCTACTAGCTCGACCTAAACAAACGAAATGTATTGGGATGAGTCATAATACGGATAGACATCTGCAATCTATAATGTCCCAAGCCGAACAGGATTGAACCCGTCAACCAGAGAAACCAAACACGCATCAGACGAAATCAAAGAATGCACTGTACTTAGTACCATGTTCACTCTGGGAACGCATTCACTCAAACCACCAGCCACCAAGTCCGCATCCACCACACAGCCCCTCAAAGCCCCCTCGCACTCAGCGCCGCCTTCATCGTCTTCTGGAACCTAAACACATTCTCCGGCGAGATCATCGTATAATGCGACCCCTGCACCTCATGGAACCGCGGCTCCGACCGCGTAAAGTCCCGCCAGAGACTGATGAACTCGTTGAACCACTGCTCCTTGCCCGACGCCACCTCCTTGATCGGATTACAGTAGAAGACGTCCATGCTCGCCACCGACGGCAAGGGCTCGTAATCCACCGCGAGATGGTGCAGGTTCTGCCCGACCTGGGCCCAGTTCGCCAACGCGGCGGGGGAGAGGGCCAGCTCTGCGAAGCGCTCCTGATCGATCTCTCCCAGCACACGAGCCAGGATCTTGTCCCTGTCCGAGATCTCCTGGCACTCGCTACCCAGATCCACGCGTTGACGCTCCGATAGCAACTCCAGGAAATTGCACAGATCCAGCAGCGCCGTCTTCCAGTCCACCTGGCGCATCCGCTCCTTGATGTGCGGCGGCAGGTTGAACGAGCCCAGGAATCTGACCGTGTCGCCGGTGCGCTCCAGCAGCTTGGCTAGCTCGAATGCCACCATCCCCCCGTAGGAATACCCGGCTAGCGCGTAGGGGCCCTGCGGCTGGTGGCGTTTGATTGCGCCGTGGTATTGCTGGACCATGACGGGCAGGGAGGTTGCCAGGGCTTCGCCGTCGTTGAACCCCGCTGCGCGCAGCGCGTAAATGGGCCGGTCGGTGAAATACTTGGCTAGGTTCATGAAGGCCATCACCTCGCCGATGCCGGGATGGGCGAGCCAGATGGGGGTTTTGGATCCGCGGCGTTGCAGGGGGACGACGGGGTCGTATGTTGAGTTTGGTGCTGAGGAGGTGGAGGCGGAGGTGGACCCGCGGAGCACGCTGGCCAGATCCCGGACGGTGGTGTTGCGCATCAGCGTGCTCAGTGGGATGCTGCCCGGCTGGATGCAGGTGAGGTCCCTCTCCACGTGGCGCTTCAGCTTGATCAGCTCGATCGAGGTGATCCCCAGATCGAGGATGGAGGTCTGCACCCCGAACTCGTCTTCCGTGGCGTGGTCGACCGAGTGGATGAAGATGGCGAGCAGTTGGCCTTCCAACTCGTCCCGGGGTTCTTGATCCGTGGTCTTGCGGAACAGGGCGAATCGCTCCGCGCTTTCCTCGGCTGCGCTCCGGTACTCGCCCCGCTCATATGCCGCCTTGATCTGTGCGCGTGGCAGCTTGCCCAGCGAGGACTTCGCGACGCTGGTGCGACTCAGCGGCAGGACTTGGGGCCGAGAACCGGTCATCTCGAGGCATGCTTGTCGAATGGGGAGGACCGTCCGCACATGGGCCTCGAGATCCTCGCGCTCGTACGAGGGGAGGTAGACGATGACAATCTCCTCCGTGTGTCCGTCCGGTGGAAGGGAGGAGAAGCAGCACGCCGAGCCGTAGGTCAGCTGCGGGACCGCCTCATACAGCCCGGCCTCGATATCGGTCGGGTTATATTTGACGGCATTGATGTTGAGGACATCTTTCACCCGGCCTTTGAGGAGCAGATGACCATCCTCGGTCTCGTCGCTCATCGCCAGATCCCCCGTGACGAACCACCCGTCACTCGTAAAGGATGATCGTGTAGCCTCTTCGTTGCGGAAATAGCTCCGGAACACCACCGGACCGCTCACTTCCAGATGGCCCAGTGCCCCCGCTGGAACGGGGATGTTGGTCCCGGTGCCATCGGTGACTCGAACCTGAATGCCAGCCATGCACCGCCCCAGTGACGCGATCGCGTAGCCATGACGCTTGTCGTGCTCGGGGAATTGGGTATTGAAAATTGCACCAGCGCAGGTCTCCGTCATTCCGAAGCCGGGGACAATCACATTGCGTGGTGCCCCGTAGCGAGAAAGCAGGGTGGCGACTTCTTCGCACATCTGGGTGGTGTTGGCCTCCCCGCCGGAGGTGAGGTATTGCAGAGAGCTCAGGTTCCAGCCACCACTTGCGTGGCCTTTCCCCTCCGGCGTCTGCTGCTGCAGCGTCGCATGCATTCGCGCGAGGAAGAAGTTCGGAGCGAATGTCCAGGCCACGCGATGTCGCTCGACAAGGCTGAGCAAGTGTCCAGGGCTCATCAGGACGTCTGGTGCCTCGACGAGGACTTGACTGTGTCCTGTGAAAATGGCTTGGAGGTGGATCTCGACCAGCCCGGCCACGTGGTCCAGTCCGACCCAGCTCAGAAACGTCGTGGACGGAGCGATGGGCATGATACCATGTTTGCCAGCGACGGCCGCAGTGATCTGCTCGTGGGTGAGGGCAACCGCTTTGCAGCTCCCTGAACTTCCGGACGTGAGCATCAGCACGGCAGTCGCATCCGGATGAGGGCTTTTGGCAGTAGCCCTAACTGCATCATCCGAGATGTGTATATTGCTGTCTTCAACGTGCAGCCTGTCAACACAGGTCGGCACAATCGACTCTTGACCCTCAAATGCAGGCAGCATTCTGGTCGAGGTCAAGCATGCTGGCGAGCTAAGGAGCTCAGACAGATGTTCCAAGTGGGCCAGCCGTCGGTTGGTGTTGTCGGGGAAGGGCGTCGACATCACGGGAATATACCCGGCCAACAGTGACGCCCAGAGCCATAGTACCCGGTCCCAGTGGTTATCGAAATGCAGCAGGACGATGGAACGCGGTTGGAATTGGAGAGCAGAACCGGCCTGCCGTGCTAGATGTAGCAGCCGGGTATAGGATATCTCCACCGGCTCGTCTGGGTTCCCAAGCGGGTAGATGAACAGTGCCCCGCCATCCGGGCTGGCGGCCGCGGTCTGCAAAGCTTCTTGAAGTGTCTGTATCATGATCGCTGAGGAATAATACTAAATCATTAGCTAGACTGCATGATGAGGTTAAACCTAGGATAGGTGCTTACTTAAGCGCTTCAATTGGTTGATTTGTTAGATTGTGAATAGTCCTTGGATTGGAGACGGGCTAAAAAGAAACTCTGCTAGCCAAGCTTTTGCACGAACAATGATAAAGGTGGAGCGTCAAGAAAGAAACTATGCCAAGTGCACATCGGTGGAATTTGAATCCTTGATATACCTTGGTACATACGCATAACAAGCCGATATCCGCAACCCCATTGGAACTTCTACATACTAGACATCGCCATGACGTCTGGGTACAAGGGTATTCTTCCCTAAGAATTCTCGTGATGTTACCTCTAGAAGCACAAAGACAAGGCTTCTATCGTATTCGATTACAAATCCACACTATCGAAAGACCAACAAGCCCCGATGTTACGACCATTTCAGCCGCATGTGCAACCATTTGATTGCGAGTATCCGAGTATCCCGAGTTGGTTGGATGCTGCACACGACTCGGTCAGAGAAGAGTCACGCGGCTGTCTGAATCGTGCACCACGGTGAGAAATGATATAAGAATAGCGGTCAGAGCAGGACGAGTTAGAGGCATTTAGCCCGCCTAAAGGTGGCGATAGTGATACTATTTTCTGGCATCTCTTCACAGCCTCACCCTCTTCACCAGTCTGCTAAGTGCTGCTACTGAGGCACCATGTCCGTCTCCGATCACGACCTCATTCGCAATGCCATCGCCCACTGGCCACTGGCCCTGGATCAAGCCGATCCCCGCCTGTTGAGCGAAGCCTTCACACCAGACGCCGTGATTTACTACCCACCGCCTGTGGGCACACTCCAAGGCATCGACGGGTTGAAGGGCCTAATGGAAGCACACTTCCAGGGCGTCACGACGTACCATTGCTCGGGCACGCAGGTCATCCAGTTGCAAAGTCCCGTCACGGCTACCGCCCGTACCTACGCCATCGGCATACATTCTTTCCCGGGGGAACCTGGCAGGACACCGCGGAGGATCTATGGGTACTACGATGATCGTCTGGTGAAGGGCGCGGAGGGATGGCGGATTGCGGAGCGGAGGGTTGTAGAGCACCTGCCCATCAATGCCTTCTGAGGGTGGCTTGGGGGGGAAGAGGGTTGCCAGATTGCGACATGCAATGGAGAGTAAAATTTGATCTCGTCCGGCTCAGTTGTTGGTAGGGTGTTGTGTCCGGGATTCGCCGCTGTCATGTTGTGCGCCTCCACACTCAGCGTCGTGGATTATACTCTGAGAATGAACCTGATTTAGCACCAGCCCAACGTGTGTAACCTCCTCCGTAAAAGTTGCAGGGTGTCTCCCTGCGCATGATACTTGCCACTTAGCCTGAATTATATGTCTATCTCAAGCAATTTGTCTAGCAGAACCCGATGTGACACCAACTTGTGAGCACATACGAGAAATTCTTCCGTGCGTTCCTCGAGAACCCTGCAAAACCATACTTCGCCAGTGAATCGTCGGGATATATGTAGTCAATTGGCAGATAGCCACATTCGGTCAATGAAGTCTTCAAGTGAACCCGGTAACATCGTACGACGAAGAGACTCTCGTATAAATTGTAAGCATCAATATGGAGAAGTCAGGGGTACCCCAGCACCGTAAAGCTTACCTTCCGTCAGCGACAGCATGTACTTACGGAGTTGCTCAACTCCGGCTGTGTGATCCAGCGATATCTAATCCCGGGTGTGGGTGTTGTATGTGCGGCTCTGCGATGTACTTGACCCCTCCGTAAGAGGTTCTCTACCTTGTGAGCTACACAAGATCAGGACTGGACGTAAAGTCTCCCAAAGTAGGATGGATATTGTCATGGGTAAGGAACTTGGACATGAAAGCTAAGAGAAAAGACTGCCGTATGACAGGCTCTCATAGATGGCCAACTTGTTACATCAGCAGGGTTATTATTAAACCCAATGTAGCTATTTATAGCCCGTAGATATAGATTAATAGGAAAACCGATACCCACAACCTGGAGCGCTGAAAACAAGGTCTCACCAGTCTCAACCACCGCGAGTGGCTTCGAACGTGGTGACAAACCCCGGAGTCAGAATCCAGACCGTGCCTTTGCGATCTGGGCAGGTAATACGACCCCGCATCGCAGGACTCTCAGCACTGTGAAGAACCCATTCACCTATATCCTGTAACACTTTTCGTTTGCGATGACTAGCAAGAGCGTCAGAACACGAGCATCGTGTCTGGTAAACGTGCTAGTTTTGTAGTGTCTGGGAAGGAAATGGAATGTATTCGCTTAACAGAATTCGAATCTCAGGTGTTGTGTTGGCCACCAAAAAACGGCAACGCTGTTGTCATCAGCAGGGGGCTTTTTGTTTACGTGAAGGTTGCTTTAGTCATTTGTAGCATTACCTACTACCACTTCTAGTATATCACAAGCTCACTAAAAGCGGCATCAGGTTAGGCGGGCTATTGTGCAACTAGAGGCGGGAGAAGGCCACGGTTATAGAATGGATATGCATACAACTGTATAGATGAATCTTTCTGCCTGCAATTCAATGCTGGATATGGACCTTCTGCCACCGACACAAACTGTAAACTGTTTTGCTAGAGCCCCTGCACAAGCGGATGGTAGGATAGAACATAATTTGTGTTCACAAATTGTGCTTTAATTGAATATAAGACTTTCACACATATCAAATGCTAGCTCACGCTGGTCCCTCCTCTGCCTAGGATATTTAAACAACACGTATCCATTGGTGACCTGGCCTTCCGATGCCATTGATCTGAACCTATCTCCAAAGAAATCATCTCCACTCAACGAGGCAAGACTCAACCGCGACGCATAACAGGATGTGTCAAACAGCGACAATGAGCATGCTACCCTGCCTAACGCCAATGCCCCCGGACGAGATCTTCGACCTGAATCGCGCCTACGCCAAGGACGATAGCCCACGCAAGGTGAATCTCAGTCTAGGAGCCTATCGCACGGACAACAACGAGCCTTGGCCTCTGCCAGTTGTACAGGAAGCCGAGAAGCGTCACTTGGCAGAGGTCGACCGATCTCGGCATGAATACACGTCCATTCAAGGCGACGTAACCTTCCTTGAGCTGGCCAGGGACTTGCTATTTGGCTTCAGCAGCCACTCCTCATATAGCGAGAAGCAAAATGCAATCAAATCGCGCATCGCCTCCGTGCAGACCATCGCAGGCACTGGTGCGAATCACCTCGGGGCCCTATTCCTGGCATCACACCTGAAGCCCCGAGCCGTCTGGCTCTCGGATCCCTCGTGGGACAATCACCAGAGAATCTGGGAGCTGGTCGGCGTCCCCTGCAAGAGCTATCTTTACTACTCGTCTTCCACTCGTTCCCTCGATTTCGCGGGGATGATGTCCACTCTCGAATCCGAGGCGCAGGAGCACGATGTTATCCTTCTCCAAGCCTGCGCCCACAACCCGACCGGGGTGGATCCCAGCAAAGAGCAATGGAAAGCCCTGGCAAACTTGGTCGAGTCCAAGCGTCTGTTCCCTTTCTTTGATTCTGCGTACCAGGGTCTGGTCTCTGGATCTGCGTACAAGGACAGCTGGCCGATTCGGCACTTCCTGGCCGAGAAGCCCAACATAGACTTCTGCGTTGCACAAAGTCTGTCCAAGAACTTTGGCCTGTACGGGCAGCGAGTCGGCGCGTTCCATTATGTTCTTGGGAAAGGGACACGGAATGCCCCTGATGTCATCGTCAACAACCTTTGCCATCTCATCCGCAGCGAGTATTCCGTCGCTCCCACAGCGGGCAGTAGACTTGTCAAGACGATATTGTCTAATGCTGGAATGAACGTGCAGTGGAAAAGCAACCTGAGGACCATGAGTCAGCGTCTGACAGCCATGCGACAAGCCTTATACGATGAGCTGATCCGGCTCGATGCACCAGGCTCGTGGCGGCATATCGTTGAACTGGTTTGAGTCCCGATCTTGATTTATCCCGACACACGAGCTCTGACTAACTTCCTGTACCTTGTAGAACGACATGTTCTGCTACACGGGCCTGACCCCGCCTCGAAGATAAAATACCACATCTACTTGCTGAAATCTGGGAGGATATCGATCAGTGGCTGTAAGTTACACTGCGCCCGAGTGACCTCTCCTGTCCGAACACGAGCACGTCTTGCGACCCTTAGCTCCCACGTATGTTCTAATTTTGGCGAGGAAAGTGAGCACCAAGAACGTCGAATACGTCGCTAAAGCAATCGACGAGGTTGTGAGGAATGTTGAGAGGGTTTAAGCTTGCGGGTTATCGCAACATGGTTCGCAGCATCGCTTCTCTCCTCGTCATCGTCATATTGATCCACTCAGCTCACACGAGATCCCGTTTCACGACTGACTAGAGTCGGATCAAGAACCGAGTGTGTGCAACGTCAACATGAGAATGCTCGAGTGAAAGGGATCAAGGGTCTGCAAAACGTGTTGGGAGGCAGAGGGGTACATATATACGAGCGGTGCGACGTATGTTGACTGGATGCAAAAAGCAATATGAAAACGTGGCCCGATTCGAAATAGATGGCCTGACACGATGGACACGGTGGAATATTGTCCGGAAGAATTGTGTCATCTCAGCTCGGCCATTCCGATCGCTATTTGACACTCGTTGCTTCCGTTAGATTCGTATGCCATTGCCCTGCCATACCCTGACTTCTACCTACACGTGGGGTGCCCTGAGACCCTGCATACAATGTCATACCGCTCCTTTTCTCTTTGGAATTACTCGTTCTTCCTGCTATTACCCTTTTCTATCTTGCATATTCTGTCGTGGTTGCATGGAAACATTTATTCGGGGAGCCCTATCGTGGTAGATGCGCTTGGCAGGACGATGATATCCCCATAAGGTCCAGGAAGCTGAGTGAATACTCCGAGAGCTGAGTCGACCCAGCCAGCCCAATCTTTCAACTCGTTTATATGGAAGCACCATTGGCTGGCCCGTTCACGAGGATAAATTACTACGCTTGGCAAGAGAACAGGGTAAGCTCAGGCAGACCGATGACACTCATGATATCGTGAGATGGAGCTGAAGATTAATGCTTCAGACTGGAAGTATCTGGCTGTGCGTAGATGGTATAAACTGCTTCATATCTGCCGCACAACATACAAATCCGTGACCCGCATCGTGCGATCTGTCAACATATATCGATTATACTCAACTCCGTAGCATACTTCCACAGCATGGCAACCATGGCGCAAGGCAATCTACCCACCGCGCCATCTCCATACATCTCTCTCAGTCAGTCCCTACTCTTCCACACCCAGGATGAGCACGACTGGTGGCACCGCGCGGCGCCCGTTCTCGCCCGAATGCTGCACAACGCCGACTATGAGATCCACAAACAGTACCAGTACCTGGCCTTCTTCGCCCAGCATGTCGTTCCCGCGCTGGGTCCATCTCCGGCCAACCCGCGCCCCAACCTCTACCGGGGCGTCTTCAACCTCGAGTTCAGCCAGAACTTTCAGGAGTCAGGCTGCATTATCCGCCTGGCGTTCCTCCCCTTGAACTACCTCGCCGGGGTCCCCGGCAAAGACCCGTTCAACCGACTCTCCACCCCCGAGGTGCTCGCCCGATACGCTCAGGTCGACGGCATCGATCTCGACCTCCAGCTCTACCAGCAACTCGTCAGCGACCTCACCCTGAACAAAAAGGAAGAGGACCACTTGCTGTCCACGAAAAGCCCCTTGCCGCCGGTCTTCAGAACCCAGAGCGGCATCGCCCTGGACCTACGCAAGGAGGGCAAGATGACCGTCAAGCTGTACACCTTCGTCGTCGGCAAATCTATGGCGACGGCCACGCCGGCGTCGACGCTGGCCCTCGACGCCGTCCGCAAGGTGGACCAGGGCGCCGCCAGCCGTTTCGACGCAGGCATGCAGCCCATTCAGGCCTTCCTGGACGAGGAGCAGGGCACCCCGGACGCGATGATACCCGCGTCCCCGACCTCCTTCCACCCGCGCGGCATGATCCAGTTCGGCTGCGACCTGGTGGATCTCGCGCGCACCCGCTTCAAGTTCTACATCCACGACTACATCGTGAATACGGACCGACTGGCGGAGCTGTGGACGCTGGGTGGGAGGCTGCGGGAGCGCGACTGTCCTGGCATCGAGAAGGGGCTGAAGATCCTGCACGAGCTGTGGTCGATCCTCCAGGTCCGCGAGGGGTATCATCTGCCGTTTGCCTGTGCGCCGAAGGCGGGTGAGCGCGGGTCGGTCGTGACTCCCGATCCAGCCAGGATGATTGCTACTAGTAGTTCTACTACCTCCAAGCCACAATTCTACTACGACCAGCAGTTCCTGATCGTCAACTACGAGATCCACCCTGGCGACCCCTGGCCCGTGCCCAAGGTGTACTTCCCGCTGTTTGGCATGACGGAGGATGCGGTCATCGACGCGGTGGTCGCGTTCTTTGAGCGGCTGGGGTGGGCGCAGCAGGCGCGCGTGTATCGGGAGAATATGGTCGCTTGCTTGTGAGTTATCCTTTTCTTTTCTTTGGGTACTGTCTGTTGGCTATTGGTGGTACCTTGATACTGCTGGTAAGAGACGTGAAATACGTACTGACATCGTCTTGCACGCAGCCCGACTCGCGACTTGGAGAAGACAACGGATATCCAGGTCTGGCTCTCGTTCTCCTATTCCCCTAAGAAGGGGCCGTATACTACCGTGTATTACCGAAGCCTTTGAGCGCCGAGGATGGTTGGAAGGGTGGATGGTTGAGCGTTGCGTTACTAATTGCAGTCTGGATTGTTACCTTTCAGCTGGATATGTGTGTACTTTCGGTTATATGCTTTAATGAAGAATGCACTTCGATTCTGTAGTACTTCGTTGCCGCATCGGATTTGCTAAATTTGGCTAGAATTCATTAACTTTGTGTGTTATGCTTTCGCCATCAGTAATAGAAAAGGAATCCCAGGATTCATTTTTCCTAGCTACAGCCTGCCTTCATTAAATGGAAGGGCTTAATTCTAGAGCCCCAATGCGTCCGAGGGTCTCCCAGAAAGTGCCTTTTCATCACCAACTGATTGTATCACTTCGAGCAATGACTTCGGTTAATATTTTTATGGCAAGCTGTGGAACATCCTTCACGAGATAGACTGCGCTTGAAATCGTGACTCACAACAGAGAGACTTCATGACTGGAGGCCTAAGTAATTCTAGCTACAAAAATACTCAGATCATAGGAAGCTTAGTCAACCTAGTGTTTGACATGTCCGCATCTAGTCTACTGCCCTGCGTTGGGAAATACAGAGGAGTGAATCGGCAAGCGTCGTGTCACAGAACCTGCGTCATCGTCCATATCAGTTCAGAACATCTCGTAATCAAGCCCAACCACCACACAACAATCTACACCCGACAGATCCCCTCCTCATCCCAATCCTCACTCCCAACTCCCATCCGCACAATAAACAACCCATCGGGGTCCCACCTCTGCTTGATCGCATACAGCCGTTCGTAGTTGTCCCCCCAAAATGCTCGCCGGGAGTCCGGCTGCTCGATATCGACAACATTGTAGTATACCCCTAGCGACGGTACCTGCAGAGCCCGTACAAACGGCAATTGACTATTGACCATCGTCTTCGTCAAGGATGTCGGTGGCAGCGTCCGTCGAATCGTCAGCAACAGCTCAGCCTCGCGCCACCCAGGGAGCAAGGCGCTGTCGATGACGTGCTTATTGGCTTTGACTTGCCCACCGACTGACATCAGGATCTCCACTGAGTCTCCCACTGTGTACTCCAGATGGGACAGCACGTTCAATATATGAGAGGTCCCATTGGGAGAGAAGAAGAGATCTTCAGAGATCAGCACCGATCCTTCGACGAGTCCGTAGCCGCCCCCGTTAAGCTGGCGCGGGATGTTGAGCCAAGTGGACATCTCCGGGTAAACAGTCAATTCGGAAGTGTACGCCGAGGATAGACCCTGAGCCTCGAGAGCATCATGCATCGTGTCGAG
This sequence comes from Aspergillus aculeatinus CBS 121060, assembly GCF_003184765.1. Taxonomy (NCBI): domain Eukaryota; kingdom Fungi; phylum Ascomycota; class Eurotiomycetes; order Eurotiales; family Aspergillaceae; genus Aspergillus; species Aspergillus aculeatinus. Next base: position 60,280 of record NW_020291555.1, on the reverse strand, counting down.
GCGTTGTTCGATTGGACCCGGGTCGCTGGTGTTGACGAAGAGCACGTGAGCCTCCAGCACCGCGCGATCCTCCAGGAATCGCGGCACGATGATGGCGCTGGTCTTGTTGTCCAGGCGCTTCAGCGCGGGCAGCAGGTTGGTGAGCTCGGCGGTGATGGCCCAGATAGCTTGATCCCCACTGCCAGTGGTTCCATTCTGTTGCCGGGGAAGATCGGCCGTCAGGAGGAAATGCACGGCTGGGACGTCGGGGTACGTGCGGATCGTGGTGCGGAGTACCACTCCGAACGTGCCCCCGCCTCCTCCGCGCAGGGCCCAGAAGAGGTCTTCGTTCTGGTACTCATTCGCCACGACCAGATCGCCCTAGCATGTAAACAGTGGTTAGCAATCACGCACAGCAACAGCACCATGAATCTAGAAACAAGGGGTAGGCGGGAAGGCACCTCAGCAGTAACAACCTCAAACTCCAGCACATTATCCGACCCAATCCCATACGCAGGCCCCAGGAATCCCAGTCCGCCGCCCTGCACAAACCCGCCCGATGCCGCGACAGAACTACAAGTGCCGGTCACCATATTCACGCCTTCCTTCTTGCCGGCGGCTAGGGCTTCGAGCCCTAACACCCCGGCCCCGAGGGTGAGCGCCGACCCACGAGACGTCCCTCCACCCTGTGGAATGAAGTCTGACGCGAAGTCCATCTTCTTCAGAAGGCTCACGTTGATCTGGAAGGAGCCCAGCCCACTCGATCGGCCGATCCCGTCGTGGCCCGTGTTGCGGATTGCAACGTGCAGGTTGTGTTCGCGTGCGAACCGTACCGCTTTCTGAATGTCCTGGGCGGAGTGCGCCAGTATCCCGTACAGAGGGATTCGGCCCTGGCTGCAGGGAATGGTTCGGGGGGTGTCGACGAAGCAGCTTCCGTTGTCGTATCGCTCGGTTTCCCAGGTGACTGATTGGAGTGCGCCTGCAGAGGATTGCTGTGTTAATGGATACGCCTCATTCCATGTTAATTCGCTATGCAGTAGTAGAAGCTATGGAAGAATGTGCTTGCCTGCTTCGGCGATGCGCCAAAGCGAGTCATGCGTGGAGTTTCTGGCGAAAGCGCATCCCACTGGGTCGTAGTCTCTACCATGGCAGACCGAACCAACTGGTCGGATCCGGACCAGATGCCCGTTAACGGTGCGGTTGAACGCATTCCACTCGTGGGAGGAAGGCCAGCAGGGGTCATTTGGCAGACAGCGGCAGTCCTGCGAGCGACGACCTGTTGGAGTGGAAATCGTCTCTCTGGCTGCTATCATTAGCAGTAGCCAGACAATGACAATAGGAGAAGATGAGATAGACATCGTAGGTCTATGAAAATTCTATGCTCGCCCATAGATCTCCCATCGCCGAACTGCGGTATGGGATGCTCATAAGTAAAGTATTCCCCTGATCAGGCTGCCAATCCATCCATGCGATTTTACATCGGTGAAGTGAAGCCCTTCACATATTTCTCAAACTGGACGGCAGTCACTATCTCGAGCAGGGAAACCCATACTTTCCTCGAGCTTATCTCATCGTCTGATGGTCGTGACTTGTGGCTTCCGGGGCTATGCTGGTTGAAATGCGGAAACGGGATACGAACGAGTAAGTCATCACCGGGTCAATCACGAGATTCCAGCATTCTGCTGACTATATTTGCAACCTGTCACCCAAAGGCAGAATGTAAATTCTCGCCGAACACTGGACCAGGGTACACTCCTTTCACGAATTATACGATGTATTGCTATTCTGGATGGTTCCATCCGTGCGAGGCCGCCGTGCAAGCCCGGATCTCTGTACGACGGTAACGCGCATGCATCTCGTGTTCCAGAACAAGTGTTGGCTCTTCCTCCCGGAATTATCCTTTCTGGGCGGAGAATCAGATGATGAGAATTGGAAATACAGGGAGGCTTAGCCACAATGTCAAAATGGGTTGCAACTGTCCTAGGTTCTGGGTGGCAGTCGCATCACCGCGACGGAATGTTGAAGATGTTATCTCTGGACAGCAATTACTGTAGAGTGCCTAATCAATCATCAATGCTCATAAGTGGTTAGTTCTAAACTACCAAGTCGGCTGACATAGTAACTGTCTGTTCTAGTGATACAAATTCTTTTCCATAGCTAGTTGGCTCTCGTTATTGTTACTTGTTGACGGCGGCCCTGGGGCCTTGGTGCCTGAGGTGCCCGCTCACCGCCCACCCCGGCTGCCTTAGCTAGTTCTCTCCGATAGCCTCACGTAGAGGAATCAACAAGCCTTCTCCACCTCTCAGAGGCGTCATCACTTGTGGATGTGATGGGCGATGTGACCTCCTTGAAGTGCTAGGATCCGGTCTCGGGGCATCTGGTTATTTCTTGGCTCGAGCCGCGTTTAGCCTCGATCATTTGCTTTCAGCAAGCTGGCTAGACAGGTGCTGAGACATTTACCCAGTACACAGGCCTTGCAGGGGGTTTCATACTACCATACAGCATAGGCTAGTAGGACCCATATGTGTTTTTCGCGTTTACTCCGATCCATGAGCTTCCCCGCGAGTACAGCGTCAGGAGGCCGGAGATTAATCCCACCGCAACTGACAGTCCACTGCGCAACTGGGCAAAGCAGACAAAAACTGGCCCGCAGGTTCTTGGACGCATGCAGATAAGTCATTGCGGTTTGTTCACCTAGCCTCGACGTATCTATTTCCCGGGCTCACCCTTAAAACCTATCACTGCCTGCTATCAATCATACGGGATATGCGTCTTCGGAGCGATAGGACTCCATTGCCCGAACAGTAGGATAGAGATGAGACATGGGAACAGAAATTCGACAAAAGTCTTTCTCTCAGATCAAACCTCAACAAACCAGGTACTGCTCACGTCTGGAGTGTTGAAAGAGCGATTGATAGCAAAGAATCCCAACCAAAGGTCAGCACAGCATAGACCCCCAACAAACTACCCAACTTGAGTGTCTCCTCCCCTGGACCCGGGGGTACCAGCCGACAAACATGCATACCCACCTGGAAGAAGCTCCATTGCAAGGCCCCTCTCCCGAGACAATCATATACCCCTAATAGACTCGGGTAGCCACACGCCAGGCCCTCCGCCCTTGCCCGCCACAGCGCGCCTCCGTACACAAGCTGCGAACGCAGAGGCAGCCGCGCACAGACGAAGCGACCCATGAACGATCGCCCCGACCATCCGCGCCAGAAAGTGCTGGCGGCAGCGATACCCTTTTGGTGATCGCAGGGGTGGAAGGCGATTAACGTGTCGAGCAGATCAGTATCAGAGACATAGAGGGGCGCGGAGTGTGCATCTGCATCAAAGCCCTTGGGGGTTGCTTCGCTCGAGACACCTTCTCCTGCATCCCGGTAGCTCATGACGCGGAAATAGAAGCCTGGGTCCAGGGGCTGGATTGCAAGACGCTGAGCATTTTCGAGATCCGTGCGATATGAAGGTGAGTGCAGATGCAGCGAGTCGGGTAAAAGGGCTGCAGGAGCAGTGTATACCACCTCGAGTGGCTTGGGGTAGGCAGCAACACATTCAATCAGGTACTGGCGGAAGAACCACTCTAGGACCCTAGATATATAGTGGAAAATCCGAGAAAAATAGTTAGGAGCGATGGTCGCTGAGCTAACCCTAAACCACGAAACGTACCTCTCTCCCCTGGTGGCACGCCGCGACTCGCTCCCCGGTCGAATAGCTGGCCGCGACCTCATCAACAACTTCCCGGAGAAGTGCAGGCGTAACGCTTGATAAAGAATTCTCGGAGTCGTCAGCGTCACTGACATTGTCCAACGGACAATCAAGCTGGCCATTTGCCAGGGAGTAGCTTGGGTTGGGTCGAGCGGGGGCTCGTCGCAGGAAAGGCGCGTTATCATCTTCGGCTGGCCCGTCGGGCTCACGCTGGTCGTCAGGCCCATCGACGTCTTCTTGGACCAGGATGTAGAGTTGAGGGGGTCCAGGAACTGAGTTGAGATGGACCCTTCGACTTTCTCGAAGGGCGAGGCGAAAATGTGTTTCTTCCACGTGCCCCTGTATACCTTGGACTCTGTGAGGGGGGCCAGAGCTTGAATGGTTCGCCACTGGTCCAAGTGCATGGCTTCAGTAGACATAGTGGTATTACTGGCGGGTTTTGATTCTAGACGTGATTCTGACGATCTGACTCGGAATAGGATGTTTCGTTTCTCGTCAAAGGAGTTGTGGCGGAATGACGCTAGGAGAGCTTCCGGGTTTCCCTGCGCCCTTCTTAGTTTCAGATAAATTCGTCATTGACTTCAACTTTGGTAATCGGGAGATGGGCACCCTGTGGATGTATGCGAGAAAGATAAAACTGGGCCGGGGGCAATTCGGGGTTGGGATCTGAAAAGATCAAGCAAGCTTTATTCACGCTGAGACTACTAGATTCACCATGGCTCTCCCGTCCAAACCGGCTACAACGGTCATCATCATCGGCGCCGGGTTTTCCGGAGTGGCTATGGGATGTCAACTGAAACGCAACTATGATCTGGAAGACTACTGTATCTACGACCGCTGCTCTGGGATCGGAGGTACCTGGTGGTCCAACAGATGTTTGTTCACCACCAAACCCTGCTGCTTTGACACATTTGTTAGCAGTTCACCGGTCCACAAGGCACGGTACTAATCTTTACGGCTAGACCCAGGCTGCAGTGTAGATATCCCCGCAATAAGCTACAGCCTCTCCTTTGCGAAGAATCCTTCGTTCACAAAATTGTTCCCTCAACAGTCCGAGGCTTTGGACTACATTTCTGACGTGGCCCGGACTTATGGAGTGAACCGTCAATTCGTTGGGAACGTGGAGTGGAAATGTGCCACCTGGAAGGAGGATACCGAGACCTGGCTCCTGCAATTCGAGGACCTGCAGACTGGCCGGCATTTCACGCAAGCCTGCCGTATTTTGATCTCCGCCGTTGGCGGGGTGGTCAATCCTCATCCTTTCACGATGCCAGGCGTCGAAACATTCAGGGGTCCGATTGTACACACTGCTCAGTGGAGGTCGGACATCGACCTCCGATATAAGCACGTCGCCGTCATCGGCAATGGGAGTGAGTCTCTTCTCATTTTGTGCTGTTGGTTTTTCCTTTCTTGTTGCACGAGACGGTATTGACGCCTCAAGGCTCGTTCGTACAGCTGGTACCAGCAATCATTGATGAAGTCAAGACCATTACACATTTCATGAGGGTATGTTCCCATTCTGCCTGTCATGCGAGGCTGCACGCTTATCATGAAGCACATGCTAGCGTTGTAGAATCCCAGACACCCCACTACCTGGTCCCTACCAAGAACCATGACATCCCTCCATTATGGCGCAGGCTTCTTTGCTATGTCCCAGGACTGCTGTGGCTCCTCCGCGCGCTCATGTTCTTATACATGGAGACAGCATGGCCCCAGTTTAACAAGACCCGTTGGGGAAGCAGAGCCCGCCAGAAATCCGTACAACGCAGTTTGAACTATGTCCAATCGACCGCACCTCGTATGACAATCCCTGCGGGCATCTAGCCTCGTAGCGCACAAATACTCATGATGGGGCTAGGTCGATAATGGGATCTGTTAAACCCCTCATACGAGTTTGGGTGCAAGGTGAGCGACCACGGCAGCAGACGCCACGGATTGAGAAGAATCAAATGAAGGAAAAACAAAAAGGAAATGATCTCTGCTAAGCTGAAAGATTCCAAATCATGGAGGCGCGTCTTCGACCAAGGGTATTTGCCCTGCCTACAGCGAGATAACATCCGCCTTACCGACGACCCAGTTGTCGAGATCCTACCAACCTCGATCAGAACCCAGTCCGGTGATCAGATATCTACTGATGTCATAGTATGTTAAACCATTGGTGTTATACCTGGCCGTCCTCATCCCCGGCCCAACCGTTCCAAAAAGAAGCCCTGAAAAAGCAGCATCTAACATCAGTCCACTCAGATCCTCGCCACCGGCTTCAGCTTGACACAGTATGACACCCCGCTCTATAGCCGCGAAGGTATATCCCGCCAGCAGCATTGGCAGGAACTAGGTTCCAGGTTGGCGTTTGAGTCTGTCGCGATGCACGGCTTTCCGAATTTCTTCTACATCCTGGGTCCTAATTCGGGACGCGCGCACACGTCGACTTTATTCTCTATCGAAAAGTAAGTTCTCCCCTCTTTTAGACTTTTACACAGGATCCCTTACCGCCCGCCCCCCGCCTATACTTTCGAGGCCGTCTTGAACATATTGATTGAGTCATGCCCTACCAGCCATGTGGACCTGGTGATCTCGGTAATCGCCCCGATCATCCAAAACAAGGCGTCAGCGGTGGAGTTGGATGCAAATAGCGAGCGAAAGTACTACAGCCTCCTCCGCGCCGCTCTGCAGAATACCGTCCATGACGAGACCTGCTCCAGCGTACGTATGCCACTTACCCTTCGTCTAGTCACCGATCAAGGTGTGGATAGAAAAGCTGAAACGAGCCTCCGTTTTTCTCCCCAGTATTTCGTCGACAAGAAAACAGGCACGAATTGGTTTAGTTATCCCTGGAGCTCGCTGTGGCAATGGATCTCAACACACTGGGTTAGGGCCGAGCTCATCAGTCCGGAAGATCCTCATGTACTCTTCGACCTCCAGCTCATGCGTTGCCAGAACAGAATCTCCTAGCGCAGCATCGTTCAGACCAACGTCAATCCGGCCAAACCTTTGCACGGTCTCGTCGACGGCCCGCTGAACAGCCGCCTCGTCGGCGATGTCAACCGCCATGGTCAGAATCTTCAGGTCAGGGTGTTTTCCTGTCACGAGCTGGCGCGTTTCCTCCAGGCCGGCCGCATCGATGTCGATCAACGCCATACCGTCAATACCATGATGAGCAAATGCCAGCGTGGCGCTGCGTCCGATACCTGATCTGGAGCATTAGCCGTGGAACTCAAGGGGGGAATAAGCTAAATTGCCCAAACCTGATGCTGCTCCGGTAATCCATGCTACACCCTGCAGGTCCAAGTAGGCCATCTCTCCTTTGGGTTATTTCCTGTCGTATATTACCAAAGAAGAAGAGGAATGGTCTGTAGTGTCTTGGAAGATCTTCTTCTCTTGACCTATGATAGACTTGCGCTTGATTTCGTCTAAACAGTGTTGCGCCCATTCTGCAAGGGCTGCTTATATAGACCCACGAAGGCTGCTTATTGTGCTACGGCGTAAGCCAGGGCTAGACGACTGTGATGTCAATTGGAATGTTGACAGGTTACGTTTGGTCCAGGATCTACGGCTGCCACCGCCTTGCATAAGGCCTTGACTTCGAAGCCGCGAGTTGGCCCAGACGTAATTATTCAAGGTTTCTCAGAGGATCTTACAGATGTCAAAAGAGGCGGGGTCTTGAAATCTTGCTGCCCATGCGGTACGACGTTGCTCGATGCCTCTTACTGATCTGCCGGAATAGGGAAGACAATGCGTTGAGCTGTGCACAGTGGTCTAACCTTGATTACACTCCCACTTATTCCAGCGGTAAAGTGCTCTTCAAGGCCAGGAATCAGTCTGCGTCCGCTCGCAGTGGGTCCTTTGATCTGATCGCGGTCGCATGACGGTGACGAAGTTCAGCATGTCCACGATGCGACCCAAGGGAGTGGAGCATGACGTGTCTGCAGAAGCATTCCCGCTTGTCTGCATGGATGTCTATCGCATGGTTGGCGCTGAGAGGAATGTTTATCGGGAGAGTACCCCGACGTCCTCAATTGGCTGCAGCATGACTGAAGGAGCCCACTTGACCCAGAGTATGATGTCAATAGTTCTGCTGCCATGAACAGGTTCTTATTCCCGCCATGGGCCGATAGAGCATGCCTGGAAAATCTGAAGCAAGTACAGCACGCCATCCAGTCTTATGGTAATGATCGATAGCGCAACTAGAGCGAGCCCATTGTTTGACCTCGCAGTTCACTATCCCCTCGACAATGAGACCCGGAGGAGGTTATCAAGAGCTGATATAAGGCATCATTCTGCATCAGCATGTAAACAGTCTACGTTTGTATCGTGGTCAGGACTCCCTTGTAGATGAATTGTATGTTTGTCTCTAGACGTAGGTAAATTGTCCTGCATGAAACAAGTTTGAGAGCTCTGCGCGTACGTTCCTCTTGGCCTCCACGTCTACGCGGACGGCCGACAGTACCTTTCATTCCCATCATCTAGGCATTTCATCCGTGCTAATATCTCATTGGGTATGGTTAAGTTGAATGGTAGTTATTCACGCGCGATATATCTCTACCCGGAGGATTTGTCTCTTATCCACCCCTTGACTTCTGATCCTTCAAGTTGTTCCCTGTATTGCCCAGTGAAACGTGCCACTCCTATCTAGAATTAGAGAAGAAATGAGCCGGATATCGCACCTACAAATCTGACAATCATACTACTATTCCGTTTAATCTGTAAGACCGGCTTCCACCTGGCAAAAACGCATATTACAGTAGCCGGTGTAAAGACCCAACGAGCGTCAACTAAAGCACCCCTTGCCCTAGTCCGGATTGGAATGAGAAAGAATGAAAAGCTATGCCAGCACACTTCAACGATGCAAAACAGCCCTGTACCGTATCTTCCCACTCTTGAGCATCTGCATCGCTTCTTTTATCCCCGCCTGTGTCAGCGGAAACTCCATGATGGTTGGGTAGATCTTCTTCCGAGCGGCAAACCCCAGCAGATCCAGCACGACCTGGCGGGAGGCAATAAAGGGCGACTGAATGCATATCCCGCGCTGGATCAGGGGCACAAAAGAGACCTCGATCGGTTCCAGGGCCGCCGTGATAAAGAACATAGTGCTGTTATTGGCCATCAACGGGACCAACCTGGTTGGATGGGATACGGATAGCCAGTCAGCGGAAAAGCCTTCTGCGTGTCGGTATGTGTCAACAAAGCAAGGGAAGAAACTCACGTATCCAGACTCTTCCCCGGTTGCCCGCAGACCAGAAGATGCTGTACCCTCTCAAACGTCTCATCAAGCGCATGATCACCTCCAAAGAGGTGGAATTCCGCGGCCCCAAAATCCAGGGCTTCCTGTCGTTTGCCCTCGGTGCGCGAGAACACCACCACGTGGCATCCGATTGCGTTTGCCAGCTTGATGGCCATATGGCCGACGCCGCCGATGCCGAGGACGCCGACGCGCTGGCCAGGTCGGATGTTGTACTGCGTCAGACAGGTCCAGACGGTGGCGCCGGCGCAGAGCAGCGGCGCGGCGTAGGCGGAATCGTACCCGTCGGGGATGGGGAAGACCCAGTCGGCGTCCCAGACTGTGCCATGGCTGAGGGATCCGAGGTCGTGGTCGTGGGTCAGGTACATGCGTCCGTCGGGGCAGTACTGGGACCAGCCTGTGTCGGGTCGTTGCGTTAGTCGTGCTGCCCAGGGAGGAAGGATATGGTAACGAGCAAACCGCGATATCAACCAGGGGTGGGAGCTGATGTTCATACCCGTGAGACACTGGTTACAGGCACGGCACGTCTTTCGCACATATCCAAATCCGACTCGGTCTCCAACGCGAACGGAGGTAACCTCCGGGCCGACGTGCTTTACGATCCCGATCCCTTCGTGTCCAAGCACCAGACCATTGTGCATGAAGTGTTCGTCCGTACCGCAGAGCCCTGAATGGGTGGTTTCGATGTACACCTCGTTGGCTCCGAGTTTTCGAGTAGTCGTGTCTGGGATGATCCTCTGGTCGGCGGACCCCCGGAAGACGGGAAATGTGAGCTCCATGGTATTAATATTTGCCAATTTAGATCGAAATAGTCTGAAGAAAGCACGAGAACTGTCTCGGAAGTGCTGGTATAGATGTATGAGTTTCTTGTCAGTGAGAAGAAGTATGCTGTGTAGATATTTACAAAAAGGTCACATGGTAAGCCCGATAGAAAGTAGTAAATATTTATCAGTTCTTCATAGTGAAGGGTCGATCGGGGTGCAGTGTTAGAGCAATCTTTATGATGTCAATCAATGCAGGGCGCTGAATCTATCTGTTTGCAAGGAATTGATTATCCTTGGGCCGTTGGTTGTGGTACACAAATGACGATTGCTCTGTTCATCCTTACAGACTGCATGCAGCTTGTGCAGTACCACACTGAACAAAAGTAGTCCACTCATCCACGCAAGATGAGATCAAGCTATTATACTACGTAAACTTTATCCGTCATTCTGTGATACTACCACGCCACAACCATCGACGTATGAAAGTTCTAAACCTCAACTTTGTGGTAGAACACTCATGTGGATCGCATGATTGCTAATAGCCGGACGGCGGGCCGGTGACGAAGTTGCCCTTGTTGCCAGGCGAAACAGAAATCGTATAATAACCGATCCTTGAGGATTCATATTCATAGTGACAACCGCACTTGTCACCCGTGCTCTTTTCTCATATATCGAGCCCCTCTCCTTGGTAGTTACAGTGCGCGTGCGAATTCACAAGTAGCATATAGTTTACTTAGTAGCAAGGATAAGCACATACGACCACAGGGTGTGGAAAACAGGGCTTCCCGTCCGCTCAGCCGTACTTAAGCCACACGCCGGGAGGTTAGTAGTTGGGTGGGTGACCACCAGCGAATCCCTTCTGTTGTATGTCTTTTTGTTCGTTATTTGCTCGCTTTGTCTTTGCCATAAATATGTACAGTACGGAGTACTCCGTAGCTATAAAAGGGAGGAGGGAGGGCGGAAAGGAAGGATGTCAAGGCCCTCATGATTCGCATCGGCGGCGAGGTGGCGTCTAGCGGCTGTCAACCAAGAGATCGCGGCATTGAAGAGCAAGCAGAGTCAACTGCGGGCCGATCTCGAAGCGGTTCGGGAGGCGAGGGAGCTGGTCGAAGGGTTGCGGGGGACCGATCTCGACTCTTTCGCCTCGACCATCTCGTCCATGACCAGTACTCCAATCGCTGCCATCAGCGATTCGACCCAGATTCTGCAATGGCTCCAGGATGGAGCATCAGAGATGTGAGCAAGGAGCCCCTCCCTGATCCCTCCACATACACGCAAAGCGTCCTCACCTCTCATCTTTGCGGCCGTCTAATCATTCACAAACTCAGTAACGACCTGCTTACATGGGCTTCAGAACCAATGGTGCCAAAAGCTGTAAGATACTTCCAGTTCTTCCACTCTCTCTTTCCGCTTAACGTGGTGCCGTGTACTGCTCGCTAACCTTTATCCGTTGCGCCATGGATCTGTCAATGGGCAACTATCTGAGGGAGTACGGACGGGGCATCCTGCCACTCTGCTCGGTTCAAAGATCAATGCCCGAGTAAAGTTCTCGCAGCCGTCTTCTTGTCCCTCCCGCACCAGCGCCTTTGTTGCGTATAATTTATTTGCCTAGGCAGATGGTCTGTGGGATTTAAAGGTGATATGGCCTTATTCCTGACGACCGAGGTGCAGTCGCGGTGGAGGAAATCGACGATAGTCTTGTAGTGTGCCAAGGATTGACGGCGCCTCGATTCTTACGCTCTCCGTCATCCGTCGGAATTATGCTGCCTTGCCAAAGGCAGCAGTAGCGAGTCAGGCATTGGTTGGAATTAGGGGCAGCCTAGCCTCACTTTATAAGTAGTCATCATGCACTTATACAAACCTCTAATTCCAGTCAAAAAATATCTACCAGCATCAGTCCAACCCCTCCTTTCCTACCAAAGCCCAAGCTCTTTATTATACTCTCCAAACAGAGATTCTCCCGCTCTGCCCTGACCCCCATAGCCCTAGAGCACTACACTCCGCCCGGAAACGCAGAGAATGCCCACCATGCGTGTCACTGAAATCGGCTGCATGGGCGTCAAGCCTTCCCTCGACGTCATGGACGACGACACTCCAGAGGGCCAGATCCTGAGCAACCTATACAACTATGTTGTTGCCGCACCTGGGGGCCCACTTTGCGTATACTGGGGCCTCGAGGCTGAAGATCCGTCCTACCTCTGGGCATTCTTCGACTGGGATTCGCTAGAGGCCCACCATAACTTTGCTAAGACGTAAGTAAAGGCCTCTCTCCATTCGTCCCAGCTCCCTTTCTGACAACAGTACCATAGACTGGGCCAAGAAGCTGTCAAAAGCCTGCCGAAAATCTTGACGCGTGGCGGGTTCACCAAGCACATTCCCGCCACGCCCTCTCTGCCAGCCACCCTGCAGTCCGCCGTCACGCAGGTCATCTTGGCGTACTTTGCGTCGGATCGGCCACCCACTGTAGCAGACGCAGCCATTGCGCATCTCGAGGACTGGCAGGATAATGAGATCGAAAACGTCTCGGGCATCGAAGCTCTGAGCTACGGATGGGGCGTGGAGAAGGACTTCCCCGTCAGGGGCGATCCTTTAGACCAGAGAGCATCGATCTTCCTATCTGTATTTGGGTTCAATGATGTTGCTGCGCAAAGAAATTTTAAGGAGTCGTTGGCACTTGAGAAACTGCTGGGGCGGATCCGGGGCACGGAGGGATTCGTCAAGCTGGAGGTTTTCTCTATCTGTTTCCGGTCCGCGAGCAGGGACAATGAGGGAGACTCCCGGGGAATGTAAGGGTTTCTCGCAAGATGGGTATCACGTGTGAGAGCGCAAATGCCAGTAAAGGCTACACAGTATGAGTTTTCTTGGTTGGGCACAGCACGTTTAATAGGTTGTATCAGGCTCATAGGTACGGTTCTTAGAGAGCGTTCTGGTTTGAAGGGGCCTGTTAATCCATTAGCCCAGTGGAGAGGTCTTGCAAGTATCGGCCTAACAGGTTTTCATATATCTCCTAGGGCTAGGTACTACTCTAATTTCAGGTTTTTATAACGGGAAGTTTAAGGTCTCTACAAATGGCATGGCATATTCCGCTGAAAAGGAGAGGAAATTACAAAGACAAAGAGAATCGGGAGGATTTGAAATGAGACATTCCAGGATAACCCCCAAACTTACAAATATCAACGAAGCTCTTCGTCTCTGAAAACACCTGTGTATCTTGACAAAGCAAAAAGCAAGATAAGAGACAAAGATAGACAGAAAATATTCCTCTCTGGCCTCTCTGATCTATCTCCAGAGCGATATTCTCCGGCTGTTGCTCCTGCCGATCATTACATGCGAATACCCAATCTCTAAACGACAAGGCCTATATATATTACCATGCCTCAATGTTGGGATGCAGTGATAGTAACCTCAACGGGTCATAGCAAACACAACACTCGCCACCACAGCTCACAGGCCCGCTTCACTGACCTTGTCCAGCCTCAGGTTTCCCGACCCCTTCGTCAAGAACTATCAAGCACCATGCTCGCCCTGGAGGACCTCGCCATTCTGTGCATGTCATGCAGCGTCTCCTACTGCAGCTGGTACTTCTCCCATGGCCCGCTCCGTCGCTGGGCCCGCAACACGCCCCATGGCCCGCGACTCTTGCTGATCTACGGCAGCTTTCTCGTGAGCATCGCCTCGAAACAACTGTGGTCGAACTACATGGCTGACCAGCGGCTCCCGCTGGTTCTCCGAGCCTACCGTCTCCAGCAGCAGACTGCGCTGGGCAATACGTCGACCCCTTTGAACGTCACCGAGGCGCTGATCGCCCTGGGTGACGTGGAGATGCTCATCGGGAACCCGGAGCTGGCGGCGTGGCTGCTCAATCCGTGGTCCTTGCTGGTGATGAATATTCTGTGGGTCAATCTCTTGATTGCGGGGTTTTTCGCTCTGGAACTGGCGCTGACGGTTATCTGGCTTCCCGGTGTTGCCGACGATGAGTAGATCAGGGACCTTGTGGATTACCTGCACAGGCAGAGCGAACAATGTAGTTTGATGTGCTTGTGATACTGCCAGGAAAGCTCTTTCGACTTGACACTAGGCATGGATTGCTATCATGGTGGTGAGTCTTTCCCTCTGTGTGCTTTTTGATGAAATTGTCTATTTTGCTCTTGATATTTTCGAGTTATCACACAGATTGAACTTTTTTAATCTCAAAAGAAAATGTAAAAACAGAATATGTTTCGGATAAGCCGGCTACTATACTATGTTATATTGATTTCAATATCCCTTTCACAAATCAACATTAAGATCTGGCTGGGTCCATCTAAATCAACTCACCCGGAGTACCTCGTCGGGACTCTTGTGAAGGTGTGCTGGGGCGCTCATAGTATCCTTCTGCCTTGATCACAGTAATTTAGAATAAATAGCTTTGTAGGAGTTACTGGATGTCGTTGTAAACCTCTTCTGAGATCCAAGTGCTTCATCACGCAGTATTGATTCTCTGTGTTTACCTTCTAGTCTGCCGGCTATCGTCCGACGAGCTAAGAGTCGATGAGATATCTGCGCCCAAAGTCTAAAGTGTAGCCCGTTTCATTGAGAGAAATAGGAGAGCATCACCATGGTGAGTAGATCTAGAAACAGGAGGAACAAGGCAGCAAACTCGAAAAGTTCCTCACAGGTTTCAGATGCTCGACCGGGAACAGACATTTTCACCACTGATTGCCAATAGCAAGGCCCAAACAGACATGTTTTGATGATAAGATAAAAGCTCCTGAAGGCTTTCTTTACCATCACTATCTCTGCAAGCGGGTGGGTCCTTTCACCATACAGCTATACCCCCGAGCAGAGAATCAAATCAATTGAACCTTCTAAATAACCGGCTACCACCATCACAAGATCCTCATCAAACCACGAACCATTTATTACACAACATTTTCGAACAAAACAACAAATAAGATCAGAATAATCATCTGTCACTCACCCCCCTCCCGTCATCGAAGAGAACATCGTTTCAATACACCATCCACAACAGCGAACCATCATCGCCATAATGTACGACCTGCCCGACGCCCTCAGCCTCCCCAACGTCGTCAACATCCACCTCCTCGACTACATGTTCCCAACCTCGCCCGACATTCCCAAAGCCAACCGCGCCAGCGCCCTCAGCGCCTTGCACACAAAGATATATCGGACTGGAGGGGCATGTGGAACTATATTCAGTATCACACAATCTAAGGTCTTACGAGGATGTTGCAATAAACTATGACTAGGGTGGACTAACAAGGGTGGGCCTGCAAGGAAAACAAGTCGTGGAGGGCAGTGTCGGCGCTCCCTTGAAAAACGTCTTATTTGCAGATACCTGAGCAGGGCCCTAGCTGCGTTGGTTGACGGATTGCAGACGCCCATGCGAGTGAGGGCACTGACTTTGGGATATGAATCTCTCGCCAATAACCGAGATCTCTTTGCATTCCCATTCAGCAAAAAACCGTCGCGACTGAGGCAACTTGACGCGCCTATCCTCAGAGAGCCAGGGGAAAAAAGAATGACCAGACTGGGGCTCGATCCCAGGACCTTATCGGTGTTAACGATACGTGATAACCAACTACACCATCCGGCCACTTGATATTATGCAGCTCGCGTTAATGCACTATGTGTCTTTGACTAGTAAAATTACATGGTTGCTCTCAGTTACTCGCATCTGTCATCGACACCTCGCATATGCCGCCTCGATGCAAATGTCCACAAGGTGACAAGCCACCGAAAAGACCCACTTGCCCGAAGCAGCGTCCACCCTCTCAATTCGACAGCAATTACAACAGTAAATCCAGACAGCAACAGCACGCGAACGCTGACAGTAACCCTGCGCAGCATTCCTCCTCTCCGCTTATGTTTTTCTGTGTGGCTGGAGCAGGCTGTTGCGGCGGCAGCGGAGCCGAGTACTGCATGGACTGTGGCGGTGCAGCTCCAGCCGGATAGCCCCAGACAGGGGGATAACCCGAGCCCGGGGGGTAATAAGTGTTGTTGGGCGGACCGGGCGGTGGCGGTGCCGAAGGCGGTGCCGTAGGCGGTGCGCCGTACTCGGGGTGGTTCGGAGGCGGTCCGGGCTGTGTTAGGACGTTATGGTCAATTAAGCCACTTGTGGGACCGTGGTACGGCGCAAAAGGAAGCTTACTGGTGGTTGGTAACGAGTCTCGGTTGACATAGTGTGTGGGATGGGACGACTTGATGCTGGTTGAGGTATGACAAGACTTTGTTGCTATGTTGCAGAGGCAGAAATGGGAGAAATATATACCCCCACGGCGCTGCCTATACTTCAGACGAGGTATGCCGGAAGGCTATAGAACCTTAGTGACGAACGAAGTAAAGTCTAGATATCTCTCCATGCGCCAGGCGTTATTCTCAGTCTCCTGAATTTCCGGAATCCCGCGGAAGTCTCCTGCGATAAGAACATCGGTGCCTGGGTCTCCATAGACATGACCTATTTGCTCCCTAAGGGGAACAGTAAGGGGATCGGCCGCCCTAACAGCATAAGCTTTGCGGAAGCACCGTGCCGATATTCTTGGCTCGGGTTAGGCAGCCATGAAATATGATGTCATGCAGGGAGTAACCCTTTTCCGCCCAGTATATATTGTCGGCCTGAACCCCACCACCATCTCGGTTTCATCTCACCACAGAACTCCACAATCAGAAAAAAAATGCCACCACCACCACCAATGCCTCGTGTGCCTGAGGGCTGGCGCCCTCAGTTCGATGACAGATACCAGGAATGGTGCGATCACCTTGCCGCAAACAAACTTCGCGCTTCCAGATACTCGCAGAATACTAATAACCCAATCCCACAGGTACTATGTCAATCTGCACACAGGACAGTCACAATGGGAACGTCCCGACCGACCAGCTCAGCCTAACGGCCCTGCACCACCTCCCAACGGCCCACCCCCCAGCTACGATGCCAGCACAGGTCGCAGGACCCCGAACAATGACAGAGGCTCCCCGTGGCCACCGAACCGCGACAGCCGAAGCCCCTATCCCCCGCAGCCGGGTTACGGCTACAACAACAATAACAACCCGTACCCGCCCCAAAACTACAATACCCCGCCTCCGCAACCCAACCCCTACAACCAGTATCCCAACCAGTACCCCAACCAATACAATAACCCGTATCCAAACCAATATCAAAACCCTTACCCGAACCAATATCCCGCGCAATACGCTCAGCCGCCCATGCAGCAGCAACCGCAGCCTCAGCCGGAGCAGAAGAAGAAAAAGCGGGGGCTGGGGATGGGCGGCGCCGCGGCCCTGGGAATCGGGGGTGGCTTGCTGGGAGGATTGCTTCTGGGCGAGGGGATCGAGCATCTGGAGCACGACTTTGATGGCCCGCCGCCTGGGGATTTTGGCCCGGGGCCGGACTTCGGTCCGGGGCCAGATGATGGGTTCTGGTGAGGGGGATGCATTGATGGGTTACTGTATAGCGAATCCTTTTCCCGGATAGGATAATGATTGTGGATAGGGGATCACATTACACAGACAGGGTTGGGGTTCGTCACGGGATTTATGAACTATGTTTATGAAATGTTAATGATATTTTTGGAGAAAATGGAGACCATCGAATGAGAAGAACCTATAGTGATCACTACCGTGAAGCATTCTTCTAAGCGATGCTTACTATTCTTGTAGACGTTTTCTTCCCGCATAAATTTATGTCTATTATTGTTATCTGTCAATCTTACCGAATCTTCCAAGATAGTAACGAGTGTAAGATATTCATAAAGACATAATTACTACCTAGTATCATAGAACCCTTCGAGCGTAGCGCTTTTCTCCACATGATACCAGTCCTCATCGTCCTCCTGTATGCTTAGACCATCCTTGATAATTATCTTCTTTTGTGTTTGTTTTTGATCTTCTTCTACAATTTGCATTTTCAAAGCAACCTTCATCTTAGCGCTGGCTCTACGATTACACTTGGCGGGTCTTTGAACGGTGGTTACATTACAACCTTTTGCGGAAGACAATTCCGGGGGGCATGAGAGTAGTATGTCATAAACTCCGCACAATCTGAGTCATTGAACACCTGTAGTAATGTAAAATAGTATAACTCCCCATCAAGCCAACGGCATTCCCCTAACTCGACTAGCATGCCCTTCGCGACGCCATGGACAATCCAAGCTCCCCGACTAAGGGCCTCTTTGAACCGATCTCCCAACCCGTCCCAAGCGATCTGATACAGAATTCACATCGAATGGCTCACAGGGCCTTCCGTATCCGCGAGATCCTCGAAATGATCCTGCTGGGCCTGGACATGAAGACCCTGCTCCTTTCGACGCGAGTCTGTCGCGCGTGGAACGCCCTCATCCGATCCTCCCCCAGCATCCAGAAGGCACTATTCTTCCGTCCCGCCGATCCTGTCCCCGGGCAGGCCAAAGCCAAGAACCCCCTCGTGGAGGAAAAGGTCTGGCACGACTTTCTGCACCCGCGCCTCTTCTCGCTTTAGTAGGTGCCGCCTACTTCTCCGCCTTCCCGCTGATCGAATCGGAAGAGATCGACAAGGCCTATCTCCGCCCCGAGGCCAGCTGGCGCCGGATGCTGCTCCAGCAGCCCCCGACCTCCTTCGTGTATGATCGGAATCTCGTCAAAGTATACTTGCCCCGCGACCGCATTTCGGATCCTGGAGGCATGGGTTGCATACCGGCCGGGGACTTTGTTCGACTGCAGCATGTGGCGGCCTATGTTCATTCCGGGTTCCTCTTCCCCGGCGTATATCCGTCGATGTTCTGGGCAGATGGTCCAGCCGTGCGGTCGGTTCGTCGCACGGTGAAAGCCGGCTTTTTCCTCCGGCACTACCAGGAACATGACTTCGTTGTCATCACGCAAAGCCTGTTCTGGGCTCATCACCCGTCCGTAATTCTGCCGCCCTTGGACCGGGTCGCGTTACGTGCGCCGGGCGTTTGGAAGCGGGTGATTAACCCTCTGCTCGGCAGCACTGACCCGTAGGGATGCAGGTGTAGAGATGCCCGATAGCTGACTCTTTAGATTCTTTCGTAGAATCCTTGCTCAGAAAAGAAGTTTGACTTGTTAAGGACTTGTTTCGCAGGAGAGAGTACTTTCTATTAGCTTGGATAACATTCTCTGTAGAGGCCAATGCATTCAGTTTGTTATCTTGCTATTCTGCGCGGATACATGTTGGACTCCTGGTTTTGTAGTTATACCTCCTTTGTCTTTGCCACGACACAATAATCCACGCCCTAAATAATATCTCTCGGTGTAGATATGCTTGCGCCATTCCCAAGCAAGCAGCATAGGTAAAGCATACAGCGTACCCAGGCTCTCTGGCATGTCCACTCGATGTCCTCATAGGGGTTTGCCAGCTATCACTTAAGCTTTATAAACCGTTCGATTGCTTCTACCTGGGTGTCGCTAAAGTATGACGTCTGGGCCTCGTCAATGAGGTCATTGGGACGCAAGACTTGTGAGACTCTTCACGAGTTAAGTAGGAATCAACCAGTTTTTGTAGACTCTTCTTGACTATAGTTGCAGTCAATCGGCCTGTCCGGGTCTCGGGTGGGGAGGCTTTCCTGCTTCCAATGTGGAAGACTCTGATACTTCTATACCCTCTTGTTCATTAGTTGGTAAGTTGAACAGAGCCTCATGGCAAATGAAGATATTCGCCTTAACTCATCCAGTTTCGCGGTGCTTGTCGGTACGGCTTTTTGCTCATGTAGTCTCTCCGCAGCTAATTGCGCATGGCTGGCTTTGCATCTTTCATGTGTTCCTCGATCCCGTAGACATATTGTGGGTTGTGTGCATTGAGCTCCGTCTTGGGCAATAGGATCTCCAGGCTGTGGTACGATTAACGACTATCAATCGATCCAAGTTCCCATTTTCATCGTCTGGATTGACATTCCACCCCCTAGTCTATTTGCAATTGTCTGCATAGCGTGCGTAGGTGTACGATACTTTTGCTGCAGTTATGTTAATTGTCTGTTCCTTCTGCAGTGATTGGACCCGAACGAGCTTACCGTACCTGATCCAGCCAGCAGTACTTGACGCGACATGTCTCGCACTCTGGACTTCTTATCGACCACATACATGTAGTGAACGTCATTTTTGGGTTCTTTGTAGTGCACCAACGCACTAGCAATCTCTCAAATGACGATGAAACAGTCGGGTTAATTCCGGTCATGCTTTCAGACAAGAAGGTTTTCAAGCAAAGAGGCGATCGTAACCGCGGAACCCAGTACTCAATGCGCTGTGCCGCAGGCGCTTTTTGGGAACGAACCGGCTGTACTTCCGCGTGAGGGAGGAGTAGACAGTTCGTTGATGGCAAGTAACGCCCACGCGTCGCTGAGACGGGTGCCCAAAGGAGGCCAGTGGCGTTCCTCCGGCAAAACCTGCTGGGGATTCGTTGCAGTCGGCCACTTCTCTTGTGGTAGAGATGGGTCCGGGTCACTGTCCCCGATTGACCACGTGCTTTGGGCCCTTGGGTTTTCTAAAGCTTTCTTGCAGCTCGCCGTATGTTTGAGACAGTCTAACGATACAAGTGTTGGAGGCATAGGGTAAATTGAGGTGCTCTATGGAGGAAGAGGTAAAGGTCAGGGGGCAGAGTCGGCGTGTAGGGGTGAAAGATGAAGAGTGGAGGCTGATTCACGTGCAAATAATTGTTGCACTTCTGTCCAATTCCTCCGCTGATACAGTCGCGGAACGCCCTTCCGTTGGAGGGGCCGCAACGGTCTCTATCCACACGCCTGATCGGGCGGTGGTTACCGGTCAGCACTAGACACGAGGACCCTTACAGAGCTGGGTTGGACGGCCAGTTGCGTATCATCCGACTAGCCAATGTACGGTACAGACTATACAATAGGCTTGCGGATTCGCGTCCGCTCGCGATTAGACAGAGGCTATTTGTCGGTGTAGGGGGTCGAATACGACAGGTGCTGATCCTCTGCAGCCGGTGAAAAACGCCGTAGAGGGCAGCTCGACGAAGAGCAAGGTTCCCTACTCTCCTTTGCTGGCCCTAAAAAATCATGAGTGTGCCCACGGCATGCGGGAAGGTTTGTGGAATCGCAGGGACCGTTATAATGTTTCGTATGAGTAAATGATACTACACAGCTCTTGATCGAACAAGGATAGCATCGCGCGCGGTTTTTCTTGTCGGCGGGGGGGGGGGGGGGGCAACAGGCGTTCGCCACCGGGCCCTGTGGGCGCCAGTCCGGTCTCGTGTTCGTTTGTGGGAAGTTAGAGGCTGCTTGTATGGTTTGGCAAGCATATCTCAGTTACACAGATACACAAATATAAAATAAAAAGACTCTGAAAGACAACTGACCTTCTTCGCAGGGATCGGTTGTTGGAAAGGGTGGAGGATGGAAAAGGAGAAGGTTGATGGAGATGGAGGATGAAGAAGAAGGAAGCTGAAAGGCTGGAAGAAATGTAGATTGGCTCTCAATGGATTAGGGTGAGTCACGATGCCACAGCCAGCGATTCACAGCCTTGGAAAATGGAAGAAAAGGTGGGGGGAAAGGAGACAATGGCACAATAGGATCAGTGAATCAAGACAGTAGATTCAATTGATAGCTCTTCTTTGACAAATGATAAGATAAGTGAATAAGACCTTAAATTAATAATGTCTATTCAATTTTGCTATGTGGATACAAATCTCTCACTCTCCTCTTACTCCCATGCTCTTACTTTTCCCACCTCTCTTCCTCTTCCCCATATACATCCTTCTTTCCTCTCCTCCAACTCCTCGAGCCCATAATTAAGCTTCAAACTCTGGCATCTAGCCAGACTGCTATTTATGATGCGTTAGAACCAACACGTTATTCCAAAGGCTGAGATCGTACCCCACTGTCCATGGTGCCTATGCATTAGCATCTCACTAACTGATGTGCTCGCAGCTATCCTCGATGACATCGACTAGGCGCCGCTCATCAGACTTCGATTACGAAGGCCTTTTTGCAACCTCAAGCCACATACCAGCAGTTAGCGTCCTGAGGAAAACCCTGTCAGATTAAGGCACAACAGCCACCTATGACTGGACATTCATCCACATCATCCTGAGGCATACATCCTTCCAAGCACACACCCGTCCTGTCGCTTCAAAGGGTGTATTCGAATGTCAACCGAGCATGTTGAAGCAGAAATCAATAATCCTTTTGTACGTTGGAGGCAAAGAGGAGTATAGTATGTATTCAACTTTACTTTCCTTAATTCATCTCTAATAACACGCAGGAAATCCTTCAATCGTCTATCATATCGAATAGATTAATCTAACTAAAGGGACCAAAACAACTGGCTTCATATACCTTGACACCAGCAACCAAGCCCTGAAAAATGGCACAGCATATCCTAATCACTCAGCCAAGACAAACATGTCCCCATGCCAGCCATATGCCCTAGTCAGCCGACGACCAATCCGCCGAGCGGCGGTATAGGACAACTTTCCGTGAGGGTGTGGTTCATGGAACTGGATGCTTCGGTCAAAGTTCATGTCGGTGGGCTGGAACTACCAGACAGAGCCGTAGAGTTTGATGCTCGCGAAACCGATCGAACTGATGGCATGAAGAAAGTCAGTCCAACGCATCTCACCCGGCGTCGACGTAACCTCTGGGTCATGAAACAGACCCCGAAAGACCTTGAGGGAGCGCGCATCCACGGCGAACTTTGGCTGGATCTCTGCACCGATGGGTTCCGGGGGCGCTTCAGCGTCGTGTTCCTCCTGTGTGGAGACGGGCCGTGCTGTTCCGCGAGTCTTGACCTTGATCTTTGGTGGCTGAGCTGTGCTATTGTCTTCGGCACGGGTCGGTGCTACAGCCTCAAACGAGGGGTACGGATCGATACCCTCGTTTTTCGGCCGCGGCGCGAGCTGCGGCTGAGGTCGAGGTGAGGGCTCCTCCCATTCTGGTGTCCGGTGCAGACTTCGCGATTGGGACGGAAAGACCTTTTGCGATACAGTGCCTTGCACCCTGGCCCCGATAACCTTGTCAATCACCTCCCAGAAAGCATCCAGCCTGGCCTCCGCCTGCCGCAGTGTCTTCACGTGCTCCTTGGTTCGGCGCTTGTCGATCGGATAGGCGAACTTTCCTCCAGACGGGTCTCCTAGAGCGACGGCACGACTGGCGACTATCGTCACAGGCAGCGCTTTATCGATCCCGGCAACGATCCGATACCATGGGCTTGTTACCTTGTCGTAGTCTGCCTCGAACTTCCGCTTTTGTGCCATGCCATCCTGAACCCAGGTTCGGGCCCATGGCTGATACAGTTCCAATTGCTTGAGGCACTGCGCAAGGATCGAGAGGTCGCTGATGACGCCTGCCAGAAAGGGGGTGATCATACCTCGTGCCCCTGGCTCATTGTCGAGCAGGCGTTCGAGCTCATCCATGAGCAACGGCACCCCGGCCAGTACCAACACCATCCCGTTATCGAACGCCTTGCCAAGCAGCCAGAGCAACTTCTTCTCCACTGCCGTGGGTTTGACCCCCGGTCTTTCTTCAACTTTAAACTGTGAAGAGAGCGGATCGGATGGTGGTGCGCGCATGAAGAATCGACGGAAGGGCGGGGAGGAACGGAAGGTCATTCGGAGCAGTTTCAGGGGATCGTGGACTGCCTTGCCCAGATCGTGGCGAAATCGCAGCAAAGCCGTCAAGAACTCCTCGGGCAGACTCTGGGATGGTGAAATCTGGCTTGCATATTGGTGCTGCAGGGATACCAGGGCCCGAGCTTGCTGGCTCAGCTCGTTAAAGGTCTCGACTTTCAAGAAGGCGTCGCAAACCACGCACGCCAAAACCCGCGCCCAGATTATGTTCTTCCGGCTGCCCCTTGAATCGGGATGGTCGCGGCCCTGCAGATCCTTCAACATTTCTGGGGCATGCTCAGCCATATCGAGCACGACGCTGGCGAAATAGTCGGGGTCTTCGCGTAGGGACCATTGGTGGTCTTCAGCCGCGGAGGTGCGGGCTGCAAGGAGCGACGCGATGCGACTAAGGTCGAGTTGTGCAGGCACACGATAGGGAGCTTCTGCGGCCATCAATCTCAGAGATTCAAAGCCGCTTAGCTCAGTCTCCGATTGGGTTAGTGGCGGAGGAAGGATGGGGAACGAGTCGAAGTTGTCCACGGGAATATCTGAAAGTAGCTGGCGGCAGCACTGCACGAGAAAGGTCAACAATCTCGCTTGGGCTCTTAAAACCAGAAGGCCTTCCCCGGGCATGAATTGCTTGAGTGACCAGGACGCGAACGTTTTATCATGATCATCATGACAGGTGACAAGCTCGCCATACTGGCGATTGTTGTCAACGAACCCGTTCAGAGCCATCTGATGATCAGGCAGGGTGTCCAGATCAAGCGCCCGGCTCACCAGCCCAAACTGCATCGCGTCAATGTCTGCCGCCGCAAAGCTTGACGGTGGATTACGGCCTCGGGAGTTGAGAAGCAACAACAGGGCTTTGGGGCTCACCAGGTCCTCCTGATTGATATATGGCCACATAAAGCAGTCACGGCACCGCGGGGGCCTCGCTCGTTTAGGGTTATACGCCCCTTTACGCCAGGTATCGAGGTCGGGACGATGAACGGCAGGCATATCTGGCCAAGCCTCGAGCAGGACTTTGAGTCTCTGCTGGCGTGTTCGCTTCAACCATCTCTTCGAGATAGTGGCCTCGTGGCGCTCCAGTATTTTTTGCAGGGTGTCATAAGAGGTATAGATCGTCTCGGATCTCTCTTCGGCTTCTTGTCGTATCTCGCTTTCGGATCTAGCCGTCGATTTCGGTCCTTTGTTAGAGCAAGCCACAGTCAAGGTCGCCATTAGCGCTGTGGCATCACCCCAGTCAAGGTTGGAATGGACGCCATCGTCAGCCGGGTCGGGCTGAAGTAGATGGTCTAGTTGATCTTTCGCGAAGGAATCCATTTTCGAAGGCAGATATTAACTTTCTTCCTGGATATTAGCAAACTGGGTGTTCTTGATTCGAGTTCTCATTAACCTTCCTGTTATCTTTATATAGTGAACGAAAACGTGCGACCGCCTGCCCTGCCGCATGGTACTGCCGCATTCCCGGATGATGATATTCACATATATTAGGAATCAGCATGAACAATTCACCACATAAGCGGAGATTCACACACAAATAACGAAGTGAATGAACCACCGATCTATCTGCCTTTCTCTGGACTATCCTGTTGCTGAAACCTTTCGTTCTACATTCTTTGTGTCTTACTCTTTCAACACGCCTGTTCCGATTCTGCCCGTTTTCTGCTCTATCCCGACGATGAAGCCGTCTTATAGCATGGTGATACGGGCTCTCTCAGCGGCTGTTCCACATACCAGACATCGAATTGTGGAGTACAGAGAAGACCCGCTAGCGCGGTACATGGACGATCACCATGCCCGCTACGGCTTTCTGATCATTTACCAGAGGACCTGGTTTGTGAAGCGTATCGGTGACAACACTTCGCTATCTCGCCTCCGATTACCGGTAAGGTTCACTCTTCTGCCACTGAAGTCTCCCTCAGAGACTGCGTTCTGGCAAGCTCTAAGGGCGATTGATGCTATTGAACTGTACAACCTAAGTCCCGGTCACAATCTGGGGAGCTCCTGAACCATCCCAATTCAACGCCCTATTATTAAGTTTCTTTTCAACAGACCCTCTGCACAGCTCGCTACTGAGATTACGGGAATGACAGCCAATGGGTTTCACGTCTGATGGCACACTCCAAACCGATCCAGAAGAACAAATTGTCCTATCTTTGAAGGCACGATAGGCTAAATTTGACAGCCGATGATCAGAAAAACCCAGCTGATACCCATCGAAGTTCAGATCTGGCTCGACGATCATAGTAAGTGTGATCGTTGTCACCGACGTTCGGTGTGAGCCTTATAGGAGCAGTTAAACATCGGCCCACCCCGTTTTACGCTGGTCACTCATTGCAAGGGAGAGAATTTCCGAAAGTCCAACAAATCGTACGCCTATCCAGCTGAGCATTACTGGAATAGCATGGGTTGCCGACCTCGATTATCACCACGTCTTTATATTCAGAAACGTCGCGGCTGATCACGATGATGACATGGTCTCTACCGGCACTATACATCCCAACCACCATGACCCTCAAATCATGGTCTTGATACTGCATTACGCGGGATGGCGCTGCCATCGAATGGCTACCAGAGTACAAGGCCTAGACAGGGTGAAGCGAAGTCAGCTGGCTTTTTGATGTGATCCGCAGTCCAGAAGTGGGGGGCTGCACATAATCTGTGGGCGATTGTCTGGCCCTACAAAGGCAGGCCGGGGCAGAAATCAAGGTAAAGCGCCATCGCGAAGTAGCAGATGCACCCTGCTCACACTGGGGCTGGGGGAACTGCGTATATGCAGAAGGTAAACCAGTATCTCAATTCCTTCGGACCGAAGATAATCGGTACGGCCAAGAACGGATCAACCCGGTGGCAGACTTCCGGGTTCGGTCTGGACCGGACACGACTCAAGCAGCAGAAAAAGAGCATCGCATACGACAAATGCGAGACAGTCCTGATTCTTTGAATGGACTACTCAACACCGAAAATCAATGCTATTGCTTTCGAGTTTTATGGTGGGCCAAAGAGGTAACTGCTGGTAACGGCAACCTTGGTACAGGGCTGACAGCAACGATAAGAAGGAAAGGCCTGCTGAAATCAGTTAACCAGTCTGGGCAAAGCACCCAGGTCATCAGCAAAGCCTTGGTTATGCAGTCTCCTAAGTTCAATAATAAGAACCGCCTCAAGGCGGGTTGGACATTACGCTTGGAAAGAAGGGCTGGGATATCAACCCCGATAACGAAAATGAGAACTTAGATCGATTGATCGTCGGCAAAAGAATCCAACCCCTGGCAAATCGTCCCGTGAAATAAGGGTTGCTTGATCCTAGTCCACCATTCTTTCTTACCATGAAAAAAGGCATGGAAAATGCCAACGCGACGTGTGCGGAGATGTCGGCAAGCCATCTCTATACCCAAGAGCTAAGACAGCAAAGGGTTCTTGACAACATAATCGACGGTGAATAATATCTCGGCGTCGGAACTTCGAACCCTCATCAACTGAAATAACTCGAACGGAGTGAATAACGCTTCTCTTAAAGACCTAAAGCAGAAGATAACAACATTGTACGCAGGATATCAGATGCAGCTGCCACCAGGCCTAGCTGAGAGGCTCGGAGATTAAGAATACCTTTCATTTCCTGAATGTACTGAGAACAACTCTTTCATGTCAGGTCGTTTCAAAGGCAAAGCTTTACGCGGGGTTAGCTATTTGTCGGCTATATTCTACATTAGCCAAGCATATGTTGTTAACGATGATAGCTGCCGCGGACTGAAAGAGTCATAATGATAGCTCATAATGATATGCCAGATGTGCCTTGCGGCCTGTTGCACTAAAAACAAAGGCGCGCATGGATCGTCAAAATTATCGGTGCGTTTCTTTCTTCGTGGTCGGTATAGTTCTTTGTCCCATACATTCAGGCTTAGATTCATTTTATAGAGCGATATGCAAGAAGTGCTACACTACAATGTGCTAATGGCTTTGATGTGATGTCAGGGGGAATCAGAGTGACAGGCCCTGCTCACGGGGTATTCTTCGTTACCCGCCCTAACTGGCGACGACCTCATGCATCCATCACAGGTCTTCTCTGAGGACATAATGACATCGCGAGAAAAGGAAAATGAACAACGTCTTCAATCTGTACATAAGGATTGCGCAAGTCTGGGGTAATTCCCAGTGAGTCACAATGGGGTTGTGCTGGAGTCAGCAACGTCTTCTTGCTCCATTCCTGGTCTTCCATCTTTCTTCCATCTATTCATCAGCTCTATCTATTTCCCAACTCCAGAATCCATCAACTTCCCCATTTATCAACTCCATCTACCCAACAACTTCATCTACTCAACAACTCCATCTACTGACCAACTCCCTCATCTATCAAAACCATCCTCCATCACGCACAACCCTCTTCCACCCTTATCCCCAAACCGCAACAAGCCCGTCTCCTCCGCCTTCACAGCTTCCACCCACCACCCAAAATGTGTGCCCCCGTCTTCCCCGATCTCTTCGAACACGAAGAGGACATCGACCAGGACGAAGCCATCCGCACCGGCGAAGTCATCAACCAAGCGACCCCGCCGCTACGGACGTGGAGGAAGGGCACTGCTCTACCTATTTTCTACCGGCATGGCCATGAAAGTGATGAGGATTACAGTGATACGGATGAGGATGCAGAAACCGGCGATGACCATGTGGAAGCAGAAACCGGCGATGACCATGTGGATGCCGGAACCGGAGATGACCAGGGTGAAGGGCAGAGCCAACATGATGGTTATCGAGATGGCTCGGCAGGAGGAGTGTATCCCACCAGAAATCCAGTGCAGGTTGTGGGGCTGACTTTTAACGTGGGTGGTCGGGTGGTGTTTTTGCTTCATCTGAGACATGTTGAGCACGGCCGCGATGAGGTTGAGGATGAACCAAGGGAGGAATGTGGAGGTGATGATGGACAAGATGGAGAATATGAGGGTGATAATGAACAAGAAGGAGGATATGAGGATGACGAATATGACGAAGACGAAGAGGAATACGGTGGCGGCGGCGACGACGACGATGACGACGATGACGACGATGACGGTGACGACGGCGACGGTGACTACCCCAGCGATAGCGACCCTGACCACCACCAACACCTATATGGGGAAGACGAATATATGTGCATCCTCCCCGACTGCCCCGAGAGACTTCTCATCATTCAGGAGCGATTAGAAACCCGGCGTGACTTCTTCCGGGACGCGATGGTGATAATGTATGGGAAGTATGCGCACTTGTTGGATGTGTCTGAGATGGGGGACGATGCGCAGGCATATGTTCGTCAGTGATACCCCAGCCCCCTAAGCCTAGAATCAAGGAGTACTAACAAGTGGAGTATGACAGCTTCTGAAAAGCCGTGGGAGAGTGAAGAGGCGAGGCTGGAGTGGGAAGGGTTCTTGAACCGGGTGCCCCAGTTGGTTTGCTGTGATGCAGGTAAGTCTTCGCTGCTCTCTCTTCCCCTCCCAAATATACATATTTCATTGTCAACCGGATTTTGGTCATATGCTGATTCTACACAGACAACAATCTACCTTGCAGCATTGACGATATCAATGACTTCTACGCCCTGCGGGCATGGATGTTGGAGCTGCTGCCCTGGGTGGTTGAGTCACCCCCTTTGGCTATAAGGTTAGCCTCTTGAGTACTCGACTTTGAAGCACTGTTGGACAGTGTCAGTCGCGATTGGTGGCCACTCTGGAGGGCGAGATGGTCTAGACTGGGCTGGTAGGGTACAGGTACAGAGGATTGGGACTACTCCAGCTTCTCCCGGTGTGCGACAGGCGCACTCGGAATGAGAGCAATGTCATGCCTATGGATGTATGAGGTTTTGTCTGGCGAGAGAGGGGAAGAGCAAGGGGCTATTGCTTAGTGAACTCCTGACCAATTGAATCTACTTACTACGTGATTGTATGCTTTTCAGTTTGAGGTCTTCCGTACCGTGCAAAAAGCAACCCTATAATCCTCTGATAGTGGGTCCTGTATCCACTCCCAACCCATGTGGGTCGCAACGGGAATCGACCGCCCTTTGCAGAGGACAAGTGACAGGCACCACAGAACAAAAAGAAAAAGGTAAAGCCCAACGCGGGGGTTGAACCCGCAACCTTGAGATTAAGAGTCTCACGCTCTGCCGATTGAGCTAGCCGGGCTGGTTGGTGAGTGATCCATTCATTTAGCACTATATACACCTTGAAGTTACAGACAGTAGTGTGCATACCCGCACATTCCAGACGCACATGGTCCAATCGCTAGCATCGATTCCGTTGTATAGGACTGTACATTGATGTTGCTGGTCACCGGTATAACTTACTAGCTCCTGCTAGATAATGTTCCTGTGTTTGCTGTAACTGCGGTAGTTGGGTAGGCCATGAACTGAGGGGTAAACATCTTGTGTTGTGTTCCAAGTGAAGGTTGCCCGCTTTGTTTACCAAAGATATATTCACCACATACCTAGACCCATCTCCAGCCAAACACCCCCCATTTCTTTTTCCAAGTAAAACTATCTTCCCACGGCGATCAACCCACCCTTCCCACTTGACTTCTCGACATCACACCCGACAGAGTATTACTCCACCGAAGTGTTTTCTTCATCATTCTGCCACACCAACCTCTCCGTCCACTAAGCTCTATCGCCAGAGACTCATCTCACTGACGCAGCAGCGAAGCAATCCAGACGGTAATCCTCATGACAGAGCCCAGCATGGCAGCCTCTCAGGCATCCAAGCTGAGAAAGATCAGGAAGGAGATGCGTGCTCTCCTCGACCGCCTCGATGCTCTCGAGGGCATGAACCCCACCAATAACGCCAAGGATGCTGCTATCCACGGCACCGACAGCGAGACCCAGAATGACTACACCCAGCCGGTGAAAGAGAAAGACGTAGGAACTTCCTATCCCTCACTCTGAGGTACTGGGGGATAACTGACTCAGAGACCATAGATCACGGCAGGCCCCAGAGCCACCTTGAACGATGTCTTGGAGTGGTTCAATCTGAGGAGCGCGACCTACAACCACGAGCGGGCTACGGTCTTCACGTCGAAGAAATTCCCAAAAGAGTTGTGTGAGTTCTAGAGCTCTCCCCTGTGTCGTCAACCAGATCGGTACAGCGAGCCTCTGGCAAGAAAGAAGACCCCTCATAGCTGACCATCAAACCATCATTATACTGTGTCCAGGGGAAAACATGCCGACCCGTGGGATGAAGAAAAATCAAATCACACACTCCATGATCGAGCTCCTGGCGGAGTAACTTATCACGCCGGCGCTCGCCCAAGCTTGCTGCACTACCGGTACTCGCATCCTTCAAGGACTGGATAAAGAAGCGCCGTCGAAGAGAAAGGAACCACCCCAGCTCGGCGCGGCGGCCCCAGATCCTGCTGCTGCTGCTGCTTCTCCTTCTTCGTCATCGTCGTCCTGTCCCACAGAGCCCGCGATTCGCCTCCATGACACGCCGATGACTGCCACAATCGAACAATCCGGACCCGCAGACACCCAGAGGCTGCGTATGTGCGCCACGCCCATGCTTCAGATAACCCACCTCGCCGAGACGGAGGAGCCCGGTCCCTTTTTCGTGGTGACCGCCAGACCGGACTGGGGAGAGGTCGCGAAGGCCGACTTCACCATGGTCCTGGCGATTGCGGACCACAACAACAAGCTCCAGGGAAAGAACCGTATCCTATACGGCATGCTGGTCACCGCAGACATTGTTACTTTTGCAGAAGTGTCCGAGGACGTCATATCCTACGGCCCTGAGGTCGAATTTGCCAAGGAAGAGGACGTAGTCAGGGTCTGCAAGCACGTGGCCGAACTTCTTACCAGAGGTGCACTGCTTGGTACCTTGCTTAGCTCCTAGTACTGCAAGTAGTTCTGAGTGAGGTGAATTCCCACATGTAATCACCTTAGCTCTTCCGATGTCAACAAACGGACAGAAGAAGAGGAGATACAAGAATACGCCTTAGTGAGACTCGCCGCGAGGAGGGGGGGACTAGCGAATGCCGTTCATGCCACTGATGCGTTGCGACCACATGACGCGCTTTGCCAGCCACTGTATCTATCTACAGGGCTGATAATTGACATATTCCCCTCCCAGAACATATACGAAAGCTTCTCCGTAAAGCTAACACAAACACCCACAAGACGGTGGTGGGGCTTTCTCGTGCCCATTTGCAACCGCCCCAAATGTCGGCGCCGGCCTTCAGACGCAACCAAACCACCTCTTCAAGCACCCGGTAGGAGCTACCCTTCAGGACTATCATTCAACAGTTCAAGAACCACAAGACCTGCCTACCTGCTTGCTTGCTGGAACCGCCTCACTTGCCAAAACTACCTACCTACCTACCTCACTACCAGAAATCCTTACCCGTAGGAACGAACCATCTCACTCGCCACATATCATCGCCCTCATTTAAACAGCCTTTGCTTGGAGAAACTTTTATATAAATCGTTTCTTACAAAGGGACTAACTTCGCTTACATACATCGCCTCACTCACAGAAGTCCCGATATAATTCCCTTGCTCGGGTAGATCCTTCTTGTCATGATATATGGAGTCAACTGTGTAGGCATACGCACGTGGAGTAGTTGGTGCTTCGCATGCCCTGTGCCGAACTATACAGTCTGTGTACAACAGGCGACCCGAGCGGCAGATTGCCTACTATTTGTACCTAGTGTACCGTACTAGGTAGTTAGAAGCTTGGGAGATTTTCTAAGTACTAATCAACACCGCCAATCACTCGTGTCTGATGGCTAGACTTTTGTTGTCAGGCTCAGCACTTAACATTCTTCGTGATATTGGAACTCTAAATCAGATCCTCAGCACTCAAAGATTATTCGTAGTATTCTACTACATTAAAGGTATTCTAAAGTAAGCTTCGCCTCGAATGTTTTCAGCACTTATCTAAACGCACATAGACTCCCTGTCATGTGCATATGAAGTCTATTCAACCTCCCTTCGCCGAAACTGCACCATCGGCCCATTCCGAATACTAATATAACTGTCCCACAGCCCAAAGACCTCCCTCTCCCTCTCCACCCCTCTGTCATCACCACCACGACACCCCTTAACGACCCCCGTCTGATCCCCCTCCACCAACCGCAAATCAAACAACCACACCGTTCTCGCAATAACCAAATACAACTCCAACAACGCAAAGTTCTTCCCGGCACAACTCGTCGTCCCGGCCGAAAAGGGCAGACAGCTCGCCCTTGCCCTCGCCACGTCCTCCGCGGTGACACCCGCCGCGGGATCCACGATCCACCGCTCGGGACGGTAGAGGTCCGGATCTGGGAAACAATCCGCGTTGCGATAGAAGCTCCAGTGCGCGACGCCGACGGTCGTGCCCTCCGGGATGAACTCGCCGGCGATGGTGATTCCGCCAGACAGAACAGTGCGGGGCAGCTCTGACGAGCCGGCCGGGGTGATGCGCATGGCCTCGTCGACGCAGGCGCGGAGGTACGGACACCCGGAGAGGAGGGTGGGGCCGCCCCGGATTGTATCCACTGAAGGGAAGGTGGACCGGATTTCGGTGACGAGCTTGTGGTAGGCGTGCGGCGTGCGAACGATGTAGAAGAAGAAGCCGGCCATGATCACCGAGGTGGTGTCGGAGCCGGCGATTGTCAGCATGATGGCTTCCGCTTCGAGGGCCGCGCGCGTGTAGCCGGGGAGGCCGGTGGCCGGGTCTTTGGCGCGGAGCAGGTAGTGCAGCATATCTGGCCGGGTTTGCCCCTGGGCTTCGAGCTCGAGGCGCTGGGCGAGGAATTCGTCGACGAAGTTGTAGAGAAAGCGCACGTTGGGGGGTGTGATTTTGCTTAGCACCCAGTCGAGACCGCGGGGCTTGAGCCAGACGAGAGCGTTGAGCCAGGGGCAGTGGCCCAGCTGTTTGGATTCAATACATCAGCTATAGTGTCAATACGTCATACCGTGATGTAGACGTACCGGATATAGTATGCGCAGGAAGAACGCGATGATGTGGGGAATCTGACGATGCTCATTGTCCCCGGGTTCTTTCGTGTTCACAGCTCGTCCGAAGCAGAGATCACACAGTACATCCAAGACCAAGTAATCGCATACTTCCGACATCTTTCGAGGTCGCGACCATTCCGTGCCTTCTTCGTCGACGAGAAGCTCACACCAACGGGCCACGTGCAACTCCAGCAGCGGCTCCATTGAGCGGAGGGATTTATCAGAAAACACCGTGTTCAGAACTCGTCGTTTGCGAGCATGCAGAGCGGGATCGGTGCCGGTGAGAGTGCTCTGATCATTCTTGTGCCGTGTCATCATGTCATAGAACTGAGATCGCTTGACATTGGCTCTGGCGTTGAAGATGTCGCGATAGGCCTCGGGTGTCTTGAAGAGCAGCCCATCGGGGCGGAAGCGAACCACATCGCCATAGATTTCATGATTGCGGGCAATCCAAAGGTGTCGTTTCCCGGTAAGCGACCAGTAAAAGTCAGGCAAGGATGATATCCTTGCAAAGAACGGTCCCGGAAATTTCGCCAAAGGGTTGAAGTATAGGTTGTACAAAACCAAGCCCACTGTCTGTTTAGAGGCGTCAGGATCCGGCGCTGGAGGAGCGAGAAAGGGGCCGATCGGAGGAGTCAACTAACATAGCAGAATAACAGGCTGGTGGTTCCCAGGATCCAGTGATCTGACACTACATTTGCCAGACCAGCGACGAACATGTTTGCGCGCACTGTGTGTTTGCCGTCCGATGTTCCTCGGAGCTGACGCGAAGTCAATTTTATACGTTGACTCCCTTGCCGACAGGTCAGATTGGGCCCCCACAGGAATTCAGCCAGACACGAGGCCTTTGCATATCCGCCACTTCTTCAGCTGGGAGAAATTCTTTGTGGCGCAAAAGTGTCTTGGCGAACACCTATGGCGTTCGTATCTGAGGGGCGGGCGTCGGCTATTCCGGCCAACCTTGGGCAGCTGATCCTCCCGGCCGCTTGCTAACCCTATTTTTGCTTTTTAGTCTGCAGAGATGTGGGGTCCCTTCAGCTTAGCCGCAAACATTGTACAAGCAAAGTCGGTCCAGACTTTCGGACTTTCAATCACCAGGCCGAATATAAAGCATGCGCATTGCCGCGATGAGCATGTCATTGGAAAACAATGTTCTGCAGCGATCGACACAACCCGCGCCATCATGCCGCTGTTGAAATCAGACCAATCTGTCGTCAAATCAGAGTGCCGTTCACTGTACAACCAGATATGGCACGAACGTTCACCGACGCTTGAATTGGCGCAGTCTGCACTGATGCAACCTTCACCACTTTCACTGACTCTGGAGGAACGAACGCGACTCACATATCAAAGAGCAAGAGCGTTGGCGGATGCACATAGTACTACTCACCCCCCGAGGCCGCCATATTGGAGCAACGTGACTGACTGAAATAGAGTTGACGGTGAAGGATGTGGCGTACTTGACCCCAAATTTCTGGAAGCTACACACGGACATGATCGGTGCTATGGATGGTGGCGCGGTCACCCTGATTAGCATCCAGTATAACCTTTTCGTCGGCACGGTCGCTCCATTCGCTGCCACAAGGCCTGACCTGGCAGTGATCGTGCAGCAGGCGATGAAATTCGATATCTCGTGCGTGCCCCACCCTCTTGTCTTCGATTGATCTTTGGATTGAGTCAACTCATCGGCCGCTCCTAGTGCACAATTCATGCTTACCGAGGTCGGGCATGGCTTGGACGCACGGAATCTCGAAACCACAGCGACTCTACTTCCAAATGGTGGCTTTGAGCTGCATACACCGTCAAAGGCCGCTGCCAAGTGAACAACCCCGAGCCAAGCTTCCCCCGAGTTAGTACTAAGACCTGCACGCAGATGCATGCCACCGTCTACCCCTCGCAACGGCCTCCCCACTATCGCTGTGGTCATTGCCCGACTGATAGTCGAGGGCGAGGACAGAGGAGTCCGTCCATTCCTTGTTCCCCTTTCAGAC
Source organism: Aspergillus aculeatinus CBS 121060 (assembly GCF_003184765.1). Lineage (NCBI taxonomy): Eukaryota > Fungi > Ascomycota > Eurotiomycetes > Eurotiales > Aspergillaceae > Aspergillus > Aspergillus aculeatinus. Next base: position 25,092 of record NW_020291555.1, on the reverse strand, counting down.
GGTACTCAGATGTGCACGGGCATCACCTCAAAGTACGTACCCGATGGAATACCCCCGATCTTTGATACTCACGAAGGACCTCGCAGAGCCCTCCCACCCCGAACGGGCGCCCAACCCATAGACCACGCCTTGACCTACTTCAACCGCGTGCAGCTGTCCTCGTCCGCTTTGCTGGGTGATCTCGAGAAGTCGCGAAGCGAACGCGATGATTTCCTGGCAACTATCCACCGTGTATCGGTAGGGACGCTTTTCCTTTCCAGTGGGTGCATCCCACTTCTGAAAATTGCCCTCTACAACGCCAGCAAATTTAGCTTCCGACGGAAGATCCTCGGCCACGATGGGCAGCCGATGCCCGTCATTGATTTTCGCACGCAACACCTCCCCATCCTGCACGCCATTGCACGAGTCCATGTCCTGCAGGCTTTCCTTATCCAGGCAGCAGTGGGATTCCGGGACCCGAAGGTCAATCCGCGCGTACGTCACGCAATCGCAACAGCGTTCAAAGCAGTGGCTATCCACGACTTCCAGACCAGCATAAAAGCCCTGAACGAAGGTTGCGGCTGGCACGGATACTATGAGCGCAACCAGATTCTTCAAGCCGAAGTAAGCAGAGCCGTCATTTTTAGCTCGATCAAATTGTCTAACCTTATTTCTCCAGCTGGAGTTTCGTGCTGTGGGAACAGCTGAAGGCGATATCAGAGTTCTTGCCATCCGTATGTCCAATCCCCTATGGTTGATGACCACCAGCTGATTATCTCATGAAACAGGTTTAGCAAGCGAGCTCTTGATCGGCCGTTACCAGATCCCACCACCTGAAGACCCCGAAAGTCTTCTAGCACAGCATGAGGCAGGCTTGTTTGCGGAGGCGAAGGAATCTCTCGATCTCATCGGCGGGATCCATCGCAGCGAAGCATTCAACCGGACCATCCTTCCCCTAGCCCTTCCATTAATCCAGGCCGTAGGGTATCGGATGGCGATGGAAGCCGCAATCCATGCTGACATCGACCCCAGGCTGCGGTCCCTATATCAAGCTGGAGTAATCAAGGAAGACTCCGCTTGGTTTAGTGAGCAGGGGGGTCTCAGCCGGAAGGAGCAGCGGCATATGGAGTCTCAAGCGGCAGATGCAGTGCTTCCAGAATTAGAAGAATTGGTGGAGGGGACGGGAGCGCAGGTGTATTGCACTGCACCCATGACATCAGATACCCTGTGGGACAACTTTGTCGAAGAGTTGGAGACTTTCTCTGGCAACGCAGTGTGGCCAAAACATGCCCCATAGTTCCTTAGAGTTTCTCAAAGAGAGGTGGATTCGTTAGTCGTGATATCAGCCCGATCCCATACCAATATTCTTGGAGTATATTGAGTCATCCACCCTCATCCGTCCTAAAATGACAAAGTCCCGGAACCTTTGACTGTTGTAAGACGAATACTTTCCTGACCCACCGCCGTCATCTTCCAACAAACCAATCGCGTAGACATCCCTTCCAGCGACACGTTCCTCATTGATGATGCGGACAGCACCCAGGGTTTGTGCGATCGGGAAGCTTCCCTCTTCAAGAATCGCGAGGTCAACGCACTTTTGCAGCCAATCCTGTACTTGCAATCCGCATGTAAGATCATCACACTTGAGGATGCAAGCTAGAAGTAAGCTCGCAATACCGATAGAATAGGTATTTCTGCTAGCACACTCGATAATATCCAAGCCTGCGACAGTACGAAGCAGGATGGTCATCCAGTATGTAGTGACGGCTTGGTGCTTTCGTGGCCGAGTTTCTCGGTGTTCGTCGGACTCTACTCTAGGATAGAGTACTTCTGTGCATTGCATAATTCGCGCTGCACTGTAGTATGCATAGTTGACTGCTGCCTCGTAGGAATGAAATAATAGTGGAAATTCGATCTCAGAAAAACGGCCATGCGGAAGTTGGGGCAGCATATCAAAGGGGAGCCGAGACGGATCGAGGCGAGAATGCCACTCGTCAAGCTTTTGCCCTTCTGCCTCCAATGATGACATGCATTCGTCGACGGTGCAGGCAGCCAGGCTTCGCGCACAGGTTTCTGATAAGACCTGAAGAGTGGCGATCGTGTTCAGCCGGTGCGACTCGCACAGAATGGATACAAGCAGAGTTTTCTGAGCATCGATTGTCCGCAGCACCTGCGTCAATTGCGGTGAAACAGAGAGCGACCTTTGGCTGAGCTGGAGAGCAAACGTGGTGAAGTACATTCTTCGCCACCACATATGGAGTCTTGATGCAAGCCAGGCGGCAATGAGTTCCTTGCCAAGTGCGTCTTTAGATAGGTGTGGAAGCTGCAGATCAATTATCTGGGCAATTCCCTGGCAATGCCATCCGAACCCTCGGAAGTTTCCCATAGCTGTCTCCATGAAGCAGAAGAGCACCAGTATGGCCAAGGTTGTCAATGGTGACGATGCAGCCTTTGCTTGTAAGGTTCTTGCAGTTTCGCCAACCGCGGAACTGTAGTACCGCTGGCTGGATAGTTGATGAGTACGATTGGGCAAGATGATTAGTCTGCCCTGATTTGTGTGGCCCTCCGGAGAGCGTCGGCTGACGTTGCAGGATGCCAAGGCAAGGAGGGAGTGTTTTAAAACATTATCTGTGTGAAGGATGGAGTTGATGCCGTGGAAGAGACGGCCCAGAGCATCGATACATGAGCTTTCCCAGTAGTTGAGGTAGAAGTATTCACTTTCGACGCTTCTGAAGTCAATCACGGTGTCGATGTGCAGGAAAGACTCAGCTGAGGCAAGTCTTCGCAACTCATCTGCAGCTCGGTCAGGATCTTCTTGGGTTTGTGCTTTGCAGACGCTCAACGGGACCACCTGTTCCGACTTGCGGGTTGCTCCGCTAGCTTCGTATACCCGCAAACTGGATGGTGAAGTAGACTTGTAGAATGGCTGCCATCGCACACGCTGAAGGGAATTCGATACAGCTCTGTGCACAGAGGCAGTTCGATTGCTGAAGCTGAAGCTTGGTGACACTTGTTCGCAGGTCTTGCCTGCACGGGTACATGCCCCGCATGATGGCTTAATTTCATCACACTACGGGGATCAGTGAGGAGAACGAGTCAAGCAATCATGAGGACGAACTTTGACACGGCGCTGGCGACATAGCTTGCAGCCTGTACGCGAGCGGACTATGCTGGTCTTCTTCGGTCGAGGCGGTGCGGGTCTGTACATCGCACCATCTGACCGGAAGACTGACTGGACGGTGCGTACTTCCTGTCAAGAGTCGCACTGACGCTAAGAAGGTTTATTTTCCGATGTAGTTGAGACAATGACAAATAATCCTCATATGCAGTGCACTATTGAATATTGAATGGAGCGATGAAGTGCCGGTGAGTAGTAGGAAGCTGGACCGAAGATCGGAGCCGAAGCGAATGTCGAATGACAAATGACTAAGCCGAATCCACCTTCCTGATTCAGTGCGCGGGAGCGAGCTCGCTCCAGGCTCTCTCGGCTGCCGCCTTCCAGCTTATCCTCTGCCAACTCCCTCCACATAATCGTACATACGAGTACTTCCTTGTTCCGCACATCGCTCTAAGACTGTGAAGAGTAGTGGGGTATGTCCTGATATGTCTGCCTGAAGCTTTCAAGATGAGTTGACAATGTTCAGGGGCAGATGATTGATGTATTATCTCCATCCCGACCAGCCAATGTTGCTTAACCGCGGTGACCCACCTACCAGATTCGGTGTACGGAAGCGCGAGCGGAGCTGATATTGAGGTTATAAAACAGCAGACAATCTCTCCTCAAACCCACATGAGTCTGCCTTATTCCTCATCAGCACACTCATACAGAATGGCCATCACCTCGTTTCCCGCAAGACCCTCCCCCTCCACTGCGGAGCTCAAGCAATTCTATGTCGGCAAAGACATCAACGACGTGCCCAAACCGGCCGTCGTGCTGGACGTGGCCATCATCAAGAAACACTGCCAGGCCATGCTGGACGCAGCCACAGCGCTGAATGTTGGATTCCGCGCCCACGTCAAGACCCATAAAGTCAGACACATCCCTCCCATACCATCCCCCACACCACACCAGAGCTAATTGACCTCCTAAAGACCCCACAAGCCACCCGCCTCCAGGTAGGCGAGTCGAGCCAAGAGGTCAACCTGGTCATCTCCACGGTCCTCGAGGGCGAGATGCTCGTGCCCCTGCTCCAAGAATTCCAGCGCGCCGGGCGTTCCGTCAACGTGCTGTACGGCATCCCCCTCGTGCCGTCGCAGGTGCCCCGTCTCGCCGCACTCGCCCGCCTACTAGGCGAGAAGAGCATCTCCGTCATGATCGACCACCCGGACCAGGTCGATCTCCTCGCAACATTCCGTGAAGTCTCCGGCCACGCCGCCTGCATATTCCTGAAGGTGGACTCCGGGTACCACCGCGCGGGGCTTCCGCCGAACAAGCTCAACAAAAACGGGCTGCTGGAGAAGGTCGCGGCCGCGGAGGAGCAGGGCCACGCGTCGCTTCTGGGGTTGTACTCCCACAACAGCTTGAGCTATTCGGGATCTACGCCAGAAGAGTTGATGGCATATCTGAATGAGGAGATTTCCAGCTGCAGGGAAGCGCTGAAACAGAACCTCCAGCTGCTCCCGACCGACCGGGAGTTGGTCATCAGTGTCGGCGCGACGCCGCAGGTGGTTTCCTCGCAGCACCTGTTGCATGAATCCCTCAGTCCCGGAGCCCGGGCGCTGAGGAACCTCCTTCACGGCCCAGACCACGACGTCAACGCGAAGGTCAAGGTTGAGCTTCATGCGGGCGTGTATCCGTTTCTCGATATGCAGCAGCTGGGGACCAATGTGCACAAGACACGGGATGCCGAGAGCGAGATCGGCATCTCCGTGATCGCTGAAGTGTGCAGCGTCTACAACAATGGGGAGCGTTCGCAACCTGAAGCGCTGGTCGCGGCAGGCTCCTTGGCTCTGGGGAGAGAGCCGGCCGCCTCGTATCCCGGGTGGGGGCTTATCAGTGCTTGGAGACGGGAACCGGGCGCTTCCCGACTCCTTGTGCAGCGCATCAGCCAGGAGCACGCTATCGTTGCTTGGGAGGATGAAAGCGACCAGTCAAAGATCCCTCTCAAGCTTGGCCAGTCTGTGAAGATTTTCCCCAACCATGCGTGTATCACCGGTGCCCTGTATGGATGGTATTTGATTGTAGATTCCAGTGAAGATGGCGATGGGTCTAGGATTATTGACGTATGGCCGAGAATCAATGGCTGGTAAAATATATCGATATGAAGCATTTTTTCCTTTTCTTTCACAAAGCTTGCCATCATCCAATCACCTATAGACTGCGTACTGTACAGTACTTAACTGGAATCTATCGAACCATACCTTACTGTACCACTCCTGAGTCGATACAAAATCCCCACCGCGGTCCCGGCCCCAGCGGCCAATCAACGTCTCCAGAATGGGCCAATTCCCCCCACAGTTCTTCTCTTATCATCACAACCTCCGCTACTCTTCCCCATCACACTACACCTTTCAGCCCGGAGCGATCCATGACTAGTCCCTTAGACCTCTATTTCTCTCCCACGACTAACTCCCCGGGGCTTCTAGAATACAACACGAAAGTCAGCCCAAATGCCGGCGACTAAACGGCTACGCACCGAGCCCATCGTGCGGGTCCGGACGGGGTGCTGGGCCTGCCGACGGCGCAAGAAGAAGTGCGACGAGGCGAAACCCGTCTGCGGGGGCTGCGTGCGCAACAAGCTGACCTGCCAATGGCCATCGAGTGTGCTGGGGGTCCCCAGCGCGACTACGCTTAATGCCTTGACTGCCGCTACGCCCACCACTACATTCTGCCCCGAGAGCCATGCGCAACCACGCCCCGAGCATATCGCCCGAACGCAGACCCGCGTCTCCAGCTCTCCTGAGACACCCTCATCATCGTCGTCCCCACCACCAGCAGCAGTACCATCGTCAGCATCCCCCGACTCCGAACTATCTCAGGAGGAGATCCCGCGCGAGATGGAGCTGCTCGAGGACGAGAACAGCAATCCCCACACCACCCCAGGCTTCACTACCACCGGCTCACAATCTACCGCTACCATCCCCACGCCCGCTCCAGACCGCACAGCCACGACAACAGCACTCACAACAGTAGGCCACGCGCTCCCGCGCGCGATGTCGATGATGCCCAACCACGGGCTGGACGCGTACCAGCTGCTGAGCCACTACATGGCGACGACGGCAGACTGCATGGCCAACGGGTCGACGCCGATCAACCCGTTCCTGGTGCAGATCGTGCCGCTGGCGTTCAGCAGCGACCTGCTGCTGCAGCTGGTGCTGACGCAGAGCGCGGCGCACCGGGCGTTCCGGCGGCTGAACGACTCGGACGAGGTGGCGCAGAGCCACTACACGAAAGCGCTGCAGCTGTTCCGGAAAGGGGTGACCGAGTTCATCGACGGGCAGGAGTCCAACCCGCTGATTCTGACGGTGGGGGCGCTGGTGATGTGCTTCACTGAGGTATGGCATGCACCACTCCTGATTTACTAGTACAGTACAGTACAGTACAGGTACATGTTTTCTCTCTCTAGATGAGCCCTGTTTGGTTAATGCCCCGCATATGCAGACGGCGAAAGGCGACATGAACGGCACCATCTTCGACCACCTCTCCGCCGCGCACTCCCTGCTGATCCGGCTGCTGGGCCACCACCACCAGGCGGCCGATGCAGCCATCCCCAAAGACCTCAGGGATTTTGTGATCGAGTACTACACCTACACGGCGGCGGTGAGCATGATCTCCATCGACGCCCGGGTCAGCCAGCAGGTGCTCCTGAACTTCGACCTGGAGCAGAGCGCCCGCCAGCTGCTGGAGGTCGGGTACGTGGGGAATCTGTGCGGGTGCTGGCTGGAGTTGCTGTTGCTGATCCCCTGCATTTTCGACCTCGGGCGGCACTGGATGATGCTGCCTCCGACGGATGATCCGGATAGTGGGGAGCAGCCGGCCATCGTGCCGACGGCGGACGAGATCGCCATGTATGGGTCGCTGCAGGCTCAGATCATGCGGTGGGCGCCGCTCGCGTCCGTCTCGCCCGAGGTGTTTCTGGCGGGCCGGATCTTCCAGCAGGCGATGCTGCTCTACCTGTACACGGCGCTGGGCGGGCCCCGCCACTTCGCGCGGTCGAAGACGGGGATGCATCAGATGCTGGTCGAGACGGCCATCGCCGAGGCCATGTCGTATCTGACGCAGCTGTCGGCGACCGCCCGCATCAACTCCGGGCTCTGCTGGCCCATCGCCGTCGTCGGATCCTGTCTGTCCCACCCGGACCACCAGGAGAACCTGCGACAGCGGTTGACGACGATGGTGTCTACGTTCGGGCTGGGGAATATGCACCGCACGAAGCTACTCCTCGAGCACATGTGGCAGATGCCGCTGGAGGAGGCGGGGCCCTGGAACATCTGTCGAGCGATGGAGCAGAATCAAATCTGGATATCGTTTGCATAAACAAGGAAAAAACTACCGTCTACCGTCCACGGCGTCTCGATTCTAAATATACACTAGTTTCATGACTCATCGCAGCATCCCTCCTCCACAAGACCAGCTTGGAAAAGCGCAAGCGGGAATACCTGGTTCTAAGAGGCCTGGTTCTTGGGGGCCTCAGTGGCGGGACCCTCCGGGGTGACATAGGCCTTGGTGAGACCGCCGTCCACCACAAAGTCCGCGGCATTGACGAAGCTGCTCTCGTCGCTGGCCAGGAAGATGACTGCGTGGGCCTGCTCGATGGCCTCGCCGAAGCGACCGGTGGGGAAGTGGACCTCGCGGCGGAAGCGCTTCTCCTTGTCATCGCCGAGCCAATCCTGCAACAGGGGGGTGCTAGTGCCATTGTCAGCCCAAGACGCTCCACCAATCTCAATCCGCACATCAAGGAAACACTCACTTCAAAGGAGCCGGACACAGCGAGTTAAATCGGAATCCTACACATCAAACCAAGCACGATCAGCAATCCACCCCTCAGCACACGGGAAACCACATACCTTCTCTCGCATGCACAATCGCCAACTCGCGGGTCATGGCCAACACGGCGCCCTTGCTGGCCGTGTAGGCCAACTGCGGCGTGGCGGCGCCGACTAGCGCCACCATGCTGGCCGTGTTGATGACGCTGCCCTTCTTCTTGCCGTGCTTGCGCAGACTCTTGACGGCGTGCTTGCACCCGAACCACACGCCCTTCACGTTGATGTTCATGGTCAGGTCCCAGATGTTCTCGGGGGTCTGCTCGCTGTCGCCGTCCTGGGCGTGCATGATGCCGGCGTTGTTGAACATGACGTCGACGCCGCCCCAGGCGTCCAGGTGGGCGACGGCGGCCTCGACCTCGCTCTCCTTGGACACGTCGACGGTGCGCGTCTCGACGCGGCCGTCGTGCTGGGGCACGACCTCGCGCACCTTGGCGAGGGCCTTCTCGAGCCCCGGCCCGCTGACGTCAGTCATCAGGACGGACGCGCCCTCGCGGAGCATGAGGATCGTGGTCTCGAGGCCGATGCCGCTGTGTTCGGGGTCATCGGTCAGCTTGTCTTTGTCTTTGCTCTTGGCTTTTTGAGCGATCCCATCTCGAGTATATCGTCACAGCAAAAGAGGAAGACGGGGGGGAAGGGGGGGGACACCATACCCCGCCGCACCGGTAACGATAGCATTCTTGCCAGCAAGTCGTCCAACCATTGTGTCTGTCCTTCGATTAATCCTTCCTTTGATTCAGTAGCGTAAATCCAAGTCCTTGATCGTGTAATTGAACCGATATTCCGCAGATATTGGACCCCCGAAGTGAAAGTGCAGGATGAGATTGCGCGTGGAAGATAGAAGTGTGCGAAAGAAGAGACCCCGACCGTGGGACCGCTTTAATATGCCCGGCCTCCCTTCCTCCCCCCCTCGCCGCCGCCAAAGCTACTACCCTTCCAACCTTCCCCCCACCAAGTTACCCCCCACCCCACCTCTTCACCTTCACCGCCCGGATACCGCGCTTCGGGGTGTTCCACGTGTTCGCTGCGCCGCGCTGCCAGAGACGATGGACACGTGATTTGCCCCTCGGGGAAAGTCGATTCATGGACCGGATTAGAGGATATTCTTCGGTAAAATGCTATTGTTTTATTTTTATTTAATTTGTTTTTATCAAAGGATGATTCTTATCGCTAAGAGAATTGATTAGGACAGGGACCGGATAACTTACTGTACTGTAAGTTACCTCGGATGGAGGGGTAAACTGTAAAATGCTGAGCTTGTTACTGTGACTGTGTGCGATAAGCGATAAGCATGCGACACGACACGGGAAGTCGGGTCCGTGCCCCGGGCCCGCTGTGCTTTGCTTGCCTGCCGGGGGAGCGCGGTCCGGGACCGCGCGGCGGTTCAATGGGAGCTTCAAGCTACCTAGTCTAGTAGTAAGCTTAGCTTCATTAGCTTATCGGGTGCTTTGCTGGGTTGCTCGGAGGATACTAGGTAGGTTGGGGTTGGTTGTCAGGGGGGCATTTTCTTGCAGTAAGTAGTTGGTGAGGGTTGGTTCGGAGGGGGAGCTCTGGAGGATGATGGTTTATATTGAGGATTGAGGCTGTTTATCTGGTGGTCGAGGAGGGAGAGGCAAGGCAAGGGGGGAGGGAGTTCGAGTGCCCGGGATCCCTGCGACGGCTTCATGGGGAAACTCTTCTAGCATACGAGGAGATTTGTTTGTAGCAGTTGTGCTGGACTATGGGGATATTCTTGCAAGGGCTACGGGACCAGATTGTCGGCAAGGTGTGAGAAGTACGAGGTGAGAAAATGGACACACTGCTCACGTGCGATTACTACCCAGTCTATCTCATCAACCACACATAACTCATTAAATCGCATCAACCGCCCAGTTTACTCTTCCTTGATATGGAAGCTCTTCATCTTGTAGAACCCGTCGTAAGCCTTGGGGCCCAGCGTGAACCCCAGACCCGAATTCTTCCATCCGATCCACGCGAGATCCTATTCCCAAAATGTTAGCACATGCGTTTCTTACAGATGGATTTCCCAAACATACCGGACTGGGATAGTCGCAACGGTTCAAATACACCGTGCCCGCCTCGACATCGTCAATCAACTCCTCGCCCCTCTTGATATCCTTGGTCCAGATGCTCGCCGTCAGACCGTAGTCGCTATCGTTCATCAGGTCGACTGCCTCCTCGTCCGAGGAGACCTTCATGATGGGGAGCACCGGGCCGAACGTCTCGTGCTTCATGACCTGCATGTCGTGCGTGGCATTGATCAACACCGTCGGTGCCAGGTAGTTCCCCTCCGCGGGTAGGTTCTGGAATGTGGGGTTCGATGGCGTCACGTCCACCGCGCCCTTGGACAGGGCATCCGTGATGTGCGACTGGATGTTCTTGACGGCGAGGCTGGAGATCACGGGGCCGGTCGTCGTGGATTGATTGTGGGGGTCGCCGACTTTGTAACTGTAGGTTCAAACAAAACATTAGCCATCGCGATTGGGGATTGTTGGAGGGGTTCAACGAGGAAAGGGGCCCTACCCGGCCAGTTCCTTCTTCACCTCCTCCACAAACGCATCGTGCACGTCCGCATGCACGTACACCCGCTCGATGGCGCAGCAGCTCTGGCCCGAGTTGAACACCGCCCCGTCGACGATGTTGGCGGCCACGGAGGCCAGGTCGGCGTCGGGTCGCACGTACGCCGGGTCGTTGCCGCCCAGCTCGAGGTTCACCGGCACCAGACGGCGGGCGGTGGCCTCGCGGATGCGCAGCCCCCCTAGCGTCGAGCCGACGAAGGAGATGAGCTTGATCTGGGGCAGTTGGGCGATCTCGTCGAGCACGTCCGCGGAGCCGCAGTGGATGACCTGCAGCACGTGGTCTGGCAGACCGGCCTGGGCAAAATAGGAGGCGAGCCGTTCGCCGAAGATGGGGGTCTGCGGGGAGGGCCGGAGGATGACGGTGTTTCCGCTCAGCAGGGCGGGGAGGAGGGCGTTGACGGTGATGAGGTACGGGTACTACCAAGCTTAGCATCGGCAACAAACTCGGCAAAAGCTGATTTGCCACTGACAGGGGCAGGGGTAAGGTAACTCACATTCCAGGCGGTCGAGATCAGAACAGGACCAACGGGTTCCTTCTTGATGAAACGCCGGAATCCGCTCTCGGGGGTGCCGGGGAGGTTCTGCAGGCTCTCTTCGGCGATGTTGAGCAGGTAGTCGGCGCGCTTGCGGAAGGTGTCGATTTCCTTGCCGGTGTAGGCGATCGGGCGGCCCATTTGAGTCGTCAGTTCGGCGGCCAGCGTGTCTCGGTCGGCGACGATGAGATCCAGCGCTTTCACGACAATCTCCTTCCGTTGGGCGAGGGTCGTTTTCTTGTACGTGCGCAGTGCATCTTGGGACGCTTGGACGATTTTCCGGGCTTCTTCGAGAGAGGTGCCGGGGTGCTCGAAGATGACCTTGTTCGTCGAGGGGGAAAGCGTACGGATCTGGTTCGTCATCTTGGATATGTTGCGGGTGAGTCTCAAATCTGTGGAAGCAACAATCGACCTGGATGAGATTGGGATGGGGGTTGGGGAATCGGTAAGTGGCAGCTGGGATGAAGAGTTCAGGTTGTTATAATCGGACGATAAGAGGTGTGGGAGGGGCAAAGTGGGCACGCATGCGATTGGCGCGCTCCATCGGCGGAGGCGCGGTCTGGCGGTGGGGCTCGACGTAAGGATGCATCGATGTGGCGGGGAGGGGGAGAACACAATGGAATCATTAGGCATGCTCCTCAGGGCTAAAGTAAATGATTGAGTACTCAAATTCTACAGGAAGCAATTCTTCAAATCAATCCAACATGCCCAACGCAAATCGGGTCATCGTTTCCGCAACAAACACCCCGTCATGCGGCTTATCGACCCGCGACATGCCATCCTTGTAGAAGCCCTCCTCGAACACACCGCGCTCATAGCGTATCTTGAGAATCGAGCTGACCATGAAGTCGTTATACTCTGGGTGGCCTTGAACAGTCAGGACTTTTTTCGGGATGTACAAACCCTGGATACCACAGATCAGACTGCTACCCAGGTTGACACATCCCGGCGGAACTTCCAAGACAACATCACGGTGCATCATCTGCAAAGACTGTACATCGTCAGTACCTAATTTTCCAATAGAGCAATCCAGCCGACATACAATCTCATTCTTCCCAAAAAGCTGCCTCCCTACACTGGTCAAGTAGAACGGCTCGACGGCCACCTCCCATCCAGAGACACTGGGGCCAACGCGTGCCCCCAGAGCCCGCGCAATGATCTGGTGGCCGAAGCAGATTCCGAGCATGGGTTTGTTGTGCACGGTATAGCAATCTTGGACGAAGCGGACCAGCGTGAGTATCCAGGGCTCATCTTTGTAAGAGTCGTGTTCTAAGCCGTGTCAGCACCGTCTTCTGAATAGTAGTTGGCTTGCCTTACTGCTGCCGGTCAGGAGTACGACGTCGAAGTCTTCGGGTTTGGGGTACTCGGCAAATGGTAGTACAACATTGGTCTTTGTCAACTGCAGTTTCACGGGAGTCTCAATCTTCTGAAACCCCTCCTTCAGGTGGTTCTCAAAGATATCCCCGTAGGTGCCATATTGGGTGAGAATGGGATCCACTGGCGTGTCGCATTCCAGGACAGCGACTCGAAGAAGTTGGGTCATCATGCTTGCGGTTGTGATTGTGGTGTTCGCCAGTCCCCGCTAGTGCATAGTGAAGCACTCACTACGCCCATCTTGACTTTTTATACCAAATTCTTACAAGCTATACCAACAACCGCGGTTCGAATGAATTCCTTGCTGGGCTCCCCGGTGACACCTGAGGCAACTGGCAAGATGACTATTACGTAACAGGCCTTGGGTCAAAGCATCACGTGGCTCCTCCCCAACCCCGACCCCTCACGAGCGATAAGCGATAAGCGCGGACCCGTGGCTTGCCCCGCAGCAGCGCGGTCCGAGGTGTTTGGGAGCGCGCGCGGTAGCTGTATAGCTCCAACTTCCCCAGTCCTGGAGCCGTCACTTTCGGGGCCAGTATCGCCAAATCAGTCTTTGCCATTGAAGACGGCCAATTTGATTGCCGCGCGATGGAGCTCCAGTGGGTCTTTGTACCATGCTGTCGCAAGCATTGCGACCGTCGTCGGGGTCACGCGCAGACGCTGCTGCGACTGCCTTTAAAGTCCTCGCCTCGCCTTTCCTTCCTCCTCTCCATTTCTGGTTTCCACACTTTTGCGACTCACTACAGAAGATACCCGTCGCGATGACATCCGCAGCCATCACCGCGGAGGACCTCCCCGGCCTCCTCGCCAACGACATCAAGGTCAAGGTCGCCGGCATCGACTGCGACGGCATCCTGCGCGGCAAGGTGATGTCCACGGAGAAGTTCTTGGGGATCGCGCAGAAGGGCTTCGGGTTCAGCTCCGCCGTGTTCGGGTGGGACATGCAGGACGTGCTGTACACGACGGAGGCGAAGATCGCGCCCGCGGACTCGGGCTACGTCGACTTCATTGCCATCCCGGACCTGCACTCCTTCCGGCGCATCCCGTGGGAGGACAACATCCCGTTCTTCCTCGTGCGCTTCGTCCAGAACGACCAGCCCGTCTCGGCCGACGGGCGCAGCATGCTCCGGGCGGTATGCGATCGCCTCGCCGCGGAAAACTGCCAGGCGATGGCCGGAGGTATGGCCGCCTGCAGGTTGATGGTGGACTGGACTTTGACAAAATGCTGACCCCAGAGACAGTGGAGCTAGAGTTTATGAACTTCCAGACCCCCTCCGAGGACGGGTACGGGGCGAACGGCTCCCAGATCCGCGACATCGCCGCCTTCCTCGATAAGAATGCCCCCGGGGCGCTGCGCCCGCTCACGCAGGGGAGCTTCTCCTACAGCGCCACCAGGCCGGTAGCGTACAAGAAATACTTCTACGATATCTTCGACACCAGTGCACAGTTCAACTGCGGGATCGAGGGCTGGCACACGGAAGGTGGACCGGGCGTATACGAAGCAGTGAGTTGGCCGTGATTGCGGACGCGAGTGTCTGTGCGAATGCTCACAATCCCCAGGCGCTTAAGGTATCCCCCGCCAGCGAGATGGCAGATAAGGTGTCTCTATTCAAGTACGCACGCCCCTGAGCCGCCCCACACTACCCACCGCAAACTGACAACCCCCACAGACTCCTGGCTAAATCCGTCGGCCTCGAGCACGGCATCACGCCGTGCTTCATGGCGAAGCCGATGCAAGGCCAACCGGGGAGCTCGGGCCACATCCACATCTCGCTGTGCGATCTGGCAGGCCGGAACCTGTTCGCGCGCGGGACCGAGACCGAGACGCCGACCCCGGACCCCGCCGCCCCCTGGGCCGATGCCGCCGGCCTGTCGGCGCTGGGCCGGCACTTCCTGGCCGGCCTGCTGGAGGCGCTGCCGGACCTGATGCCGCTGTTCGCGCCGACGGTCAACTCGTACAAGCGGCTGGTCGAGAACTTCTGGGCGCCCGTCCACGTCAGCTGGGGGCTGGAGGACCGCATGGCGTCGATCCGGCTCGTCGCGCCGCCCGTCTGCAAGCCCGCCGCCACGCGCTTCGAGGTCCGCATCCCCGGCGCCGACCTGCACCCGCACTACGCGCTCGCCGCCCTCCTCGCCGCCGGCTGGCGCGGCGTCCAGCACAAGCGCGAGATCCCCGTCCCGCCCGTCGCCGCCATGAAGGCCGCCAACACCCGGCCCGCCCGCCTCCCCAATACCCTCGAGGAGGCGCTGCGGCGCTTCCACGCCCCCGACAGCATCGCGCGCGAGATCCTGGCCCCCGAGTTTGTGGATTTCTTCACCGCCACGCGCGAGCATGAGCTGCGCGTGTGGCGCGAGGCCGTTACGGATTGGTAAGTTTCCCTTGTCCTTTGTGAGACTGCGGTGTTGATTGACGGGGTGTACAGGGAGTTCAAGCGGTATATCGAGACGGTATAGCTGGGTGTGAATGTGAATGTTGCGCGGCACTGTAGATTATGAAGAACATGAGAGATGAATACCATATACATACTACGTACATAGTACCTGCATAAGAGGTTAAATTAGCCAGTGGGGGTGTGATTCGGAAGAAGTTGGAACGTTACTTAGACCCTGGGATATGCTCGACTATGAGATTACTATGTATTAAGCTTGGAGGAAAGATAGGGAATCAATAACCACCACTACACATTAAGAAGAAAAAGACACGCGAGTCATCTCGCACAATCTGGAATCAAAAGATAATTCAAAACCATGAGATACAGAATGCAGATATCGAGGGTATAGAAAATGCCAGTGGAGAAATGGGGCCCCGGGTGGTGGTGGTGGGGGGGCTCAGTCATCACTTTTCGGCTCGGGCTCGTCCTCGACAGTGGCAGCGGCGGGACTTTTGCTATTCCCGTTACTGGGGGTGTTGTGGTCGTCATCATCATTATCGGGATGCTCGTCGCCCACGGCACCGTCGTGGTCTCCGTCGTCATGGTGGTGACCGTTCTGCTGCTCCTCGCCGTTGCGCTGCACGTTCTTGCCCTTGTTGTCGCCGTCGCCCAGCGCCTTTTCGGGGACGAGATCGCCCGCCTCGGTGCCGGACTCCTCGACCATCCCATTCTTGCCGCGCTGCTTGGCGCGCGCGCGGCGGATCAGCCGGTTGTGGTAGTCCTTCCGCTCGGCCTCCAGGTCCTCCTCGACGATGCGGCGGGCGGCCTCGCGGCCGACGACGGGCAGGCGGTCGACGCCGGGCGGCGCGGCGCCCGGCGGCACGTACTTGGGGTCCAGCAGGCCCAGCTGCACCAGCACGCTGGCCTGGTCCCAGTACATGTGCTCGGAGTACAGGCGGCCGGCGCGCAGGCTGACGATGCTCACCAGGATGAGCTCGACGCGCTTGTGCGTGGGCGGGATGCCCGGCAGCATCCACGGGATCTCCTCGGAGTGCTCGAACGAGGCGTACAGCTCGTCGACGACGCGGTCCGCGCCCACCGTCCGCGAGATCAGCCGCAGCCGCATCGACGGCGGCAGCTTGCGCAGGAAGTGGTGTTCGTAGAAGCGGCGCAGCGCGTGCGCGCCGATCCCCCCGCTCATCGTCGGCGCCATCGTCACCGCCGGGTTGAGGTGCGAGACGTACGGCTCGACGGTGCCTTTGAGGTTCATGGAGAAGAAGCGCGCTAGGTGGAGGGGAGTGTGTTAGTGTTGGTTGTGGCAAGGTGGTTGAGGCAAGGTGGTTGGGGCGAGGTGGTTTGAGTCAAAAGGCCGTACGCACCTTCCAGATGCTCCTCCCATCGCGACTCCAGATCCAGGTCCTTCCCGAACGCCTTGCGCAGCACCTGCAGCGTGCGGCTCCACGCCAGATCCGACGCCAGCCGGTCGTATTCCTCCAGGTCGCTCTCGGCGAACCCCGGCTGCACCGAGGCGTACGTGAACGTCGGCCAGCCGATGTTCAGCCGCTCGCCCGTGCCGATGCCCGGGTTGATCTTCTTGGTCGTCCGCTTCTTCTTGCCCTGCAGCCCCAGCGCCGTCGGGATGGTGATCATGTCCACCGTGTTGCCGGCCAGGTGGCAGAGCACCCGCAGTTGCACCGAGTAGCGGTTGCGCGTGTCGGGGATCGTGGTCGGGTAGTAGGCGATCAGCGCGGCGAGACGGCTCGCGTTGGTCGGCTTGAGGAAGTAGTCCATGCAGAAGGAGGCCGCGTCTCCGAAGGCTGAGTTGGAAGAATGAGATGTCAGTCCGAAGGCGGGATCGCCACGGCGTGTGCTTACCGATGATCGCATAGTTGTCCCCCACCCCCAACCCATCTTTCACCGTCCGCAGTCGAGCCGCGTAGTCCTTCCCGCCGTTGTTGAACGGCACGTACACCACATCGAACCCCTCGTCCGCCCACGCGCGAATGGTCTGGGTGTCGAACTCCTCGGTCTCGGCCGTGATGCACACCCGCGCCGTCCCGAGGTTCGCGTTGTTGTAGATGAAGCCGGATGCACCGGGGGCGTTGATGGATATCGAAGCCATGGTCATTGGGCCTTAGCCTTGTTGTTGTTGCTGTTGTTGTTGTGATTCTCGAAGATAATACCAGTAGATGTAGTGTCTGCCAAAAGGACAAGGCGAAAAACAAAAAGAAGGTCTGACTGACAGCTGTCTCTCCCCCTCTTCTACCATGGACGCCCAGGATCTACAAACATTTTATGGAATGGAGGACGCCTACGTCACTGCCTCCTCCCCGTCCCGTTCCGCATACGTCATTGCCGCCCGGCAAGCCAGGATCAGCTGATGGTCAGGCCTATATGAGATTGGTAGCCCAGTATTCCAGTCTGCCATTTCATTCGAAGGGGATCGGAGCATTTGGTTGCTTCCCTGGTTTTTGGGATGTTGTTATAGATGTGTTGTTGCTTTCAGTAATGATGGTTCCCAACGGTCGGGCATTCCTTGGGATGAGGGAAACTTAAATGGTAGATGGGAATGTTGCACCCTCAGGCAGAAAGGGTGATTGCCTGGATCATGGATCGGCTGGGCCGCATCGGGTTTAGGCCCGTTGGGAGCTCGGAGCTGTCATCGGCCGGGTCTCGCTCCGATTGCCGGATTGGGTTGTATACTTAGTTAGGTACGGTAGCCTCGGCACTCACCGCCTGAGCCTCCAAGAGTCCAGCTCTCCTTGGTGCCCTGTGTTTATCTTGTGCTGGTCCAGTTGTCAATTCGTGTGTTGCAATCATGTGAAAAATACCTTTCCAGTCACACCAGTGCGATATATAGCGCCTTCGTTCTCTTCTCACTTTGTCAATCCTGGGATATTCATAGAAATTCTGTTGCAATTGCAGTCAACTATGGCGACAGATTGTCCGTGCAGAGTTATCAAGAGCTACCACAAGAAGCTTGACAGCAGACTGCAAATCACATCTGATAAGAAACTCCAGCATTTAAATCGCGGCAAGTCGGGGTAGAACCCTGCGGACAACAGAGCTATCCCCGTGGGAAGTCCGCAACGTGCTGCAGGAAAGAGAGGGGTAAATGCGGAAGATCAATGCTCATCTTGTGTACTTCACTCCGTATGTACCGAATACCGACGTGCAGAGGCAGCGACTCTACGTACTGGTCGTGGATGGCGTGATGTCCTCCAGAATACATTATCTTTCATGCAGGGTATTCCGGGTATTTCTAGAAGAATGGTCGATGGCGGGATACAAACAATCTTTATTTGAGGTCCCACCAATTGCAGGAAGCCAGACCGCTTAGCTGGTAGCCTCGATAAGCTAAGGAGGGACTAGTTAGGAAAAATGGTGAATAATCTAGACCCATCGGCCGTGGTGGAGCCGGGGTAGAGAAAGAGAGACAAAAAAAAAAAAGCTCAAGACGTCAGGTGCCCTTAGGTTTTTCCCCTTCCATTCTTTAAACACGATAAACTGGGCGAGTACAGTCAGTACCTTCAAAAATGCATTGATCTTTCCCCACCGCAAGATAAGAACGATAAGCTATAGTTAGTTAGTTCAGACGGGGTTATTTACCCACTCCAAATCCTGTTTTTTTGTGTTGTGCTTTTCGAAAATTCCTCCCTCTTGTTTTTCTTCTCCAGCCCTTCATTCACAAATTTTTTTCTTCTCAAGTGAACAACCGCGAAGTAAGGTGGTGGCTGGCGAGAGAGAACTCTCGAACGTTCCAACTTCCCTTCCCGCAAGCCCCGGACCTCCCAAACCCAACCACTTTAACTTTCCTGCCGACCTTCCCTCCCCCAAACCTTGAAGCTGAGACAAGCCCATCCTTCCCGTTTCCCGTTTTCCATTTCCCTTTTCCCTGTCCATTCGTCGTCGTCGTTTGTCCTCGTCCCCTGGCACCAGGCTCTGTAGCCTTGTCGCTCTCCAGACCAATTGCTACACTTATTACTTAGCTTCTGGTCATCGAAAGTACAGTACAGTACCATGTCTTTGGTCCAGCACGTCTCTGCAATTGAGGGTGCGGACCGCGAACCCGATCCTCACGATGATAGCACCATCACCACCGCCGTAACCAGCGAGCACTACGGTTCCATCCGTCGCAAGATCAGCTACGACTTTTTCCCTCCACCTCAGCCACCCATCGAAGAAGAACTGCACTCGGGGACTCCGGCTTATAAAGTCCCCACCGCCACGCGACTAGGTAGGTGGTACAAGACTGGAGTTTGCTTTTGTTGCTCGCGCGAATCTCCCTGTTGACCCCGTCTAGCCCAGGTCGCCGTCACGATTCTGGCATGCTGGTTCGCTGCAGGCATTGTCTTCGGATTCGCAGCGCTCAAGCCGGTCTTGATCGCGGAGGGAGTATACCGGGATCTGTGCACTGACGAAGAACTGCGCGACGGTGTCGATGTGTGTGTGGAACAGGATCTCAGGTGCGTATGGCCCGTTCCGCCAAATTCGCCCCCCTGGAAGGATCATATCCGCTGACTCGAGCAGACTCAACTTCTTCTTCACGGTGAGTTCGATCACAGCCAACGTGTCTGCCTTGCCGGTCGGAACCATCCTGGATCGCTATGGTTCGCGCGTCTGTGGCTTCGCGGGCTGCGTGCTTCTGTCCATCGGCTGTGTGTTGATGGCATATTCGTTCTCGGAGCCCGGGTTCGACGGGTACATCGTCGCGAACTTCTTCCTCGCCCTGGGCGGGACTTTCATTTTCGTGCCTTCGTTTCAGATCACCAATGCGTTTCCCAAGTATGCAGGAACCATTGTGGCCCTGGTCACCGGCGCCTTCGATGCATCAGCAGCTGTATATTTATTCTACCGTCTGGCGTATGACGCCACCGACCGGTCCTTCACCCCCCAGGCATTTTTTACGGGGTACCTGCTGGTCCCCGTGCTTATATTTATCGCCCTTATCACTATCATGCCCGCCCGCGACTATCAGAGCGCGCATCAGTTAGAGATTAGAATCGAAAAGGCGGAGGACGCGACCCGCGACGTGCACGACTCGGATGACGACATCGAGAGTGACTCGGAGCTCCTGCGGATCCGCCGGGAGCGTGCCAAGCGCCGCCTCAACAAGATCCACAAGATTGACGAGGTGCTGGGCGATCGCGACGAGCGGCTGCAGCGTGAGCACCACGAAGAAGAACGCCAGGCGACAAGCGCGGTCTGGGGCGCGCTGCATGGCCAGCCGGCGCACAAGCAGATGCTGACCCCGTGGTTTGTCCTGATCACCCTGATGACGGTGCTGCAGATGCTGCGGATGAACTACTTCATCGCGACCATCTACGCGCAGTACGAGTACATGTTGCAGTCCGCCCCGCTGGCGGCCCAGATCAACAGCTTCTTCGACGTGGCCTTGCCGGTGGGCGGGGTTGTCTCCACGCCCTTCATCGGGATGCTGCTCGACAACCTCAGCGTGCCCTCCATCCTCGGCATCATCGTCGCGCTCACCACCGTGATTGGCATCCTCAACTCCATTCCTGTCCTGTGGACGGGCTATGTGACCGTGACCCTGTTCGTGTTGCTGCGGCCACTCTACTACTCGGCGATGTCGTAAGTTCTTGTCTCGGATATTGACTTTGGATCGGAAGATATACTGATGGGTTCTGAATTTGTGATTCGCAGGGATTACGCCACCAAGGTGTTTGGGTTCGCCACCTTCGGGCGCGTCTACGGAACTATCATCTGCTTTTCAGGGCTCGTCAATTTCTCCCAGTATGGCCTCGATGCCCTCACCCATGGGCCTTTTGATGGCAACCCCATCCCCATCAACATCTTCTTCGCGGGCGCTGGATTCGTCGTGGGGACGGCCCTGGTGGCCTTTGTCTACCTGGCCGGACGGCACATGAAGGAGGAGCAGCGGGACATGGAGGAGAGTGGCGAGCGGCAATGGTTGATTCCGGAGGAGAGCGATGAGGATGTGTATGGGTCTACTAGATAGTCTGTTGTGCCGAGGTTCGAGGGGAACGGAGCTGAACCCGACAAGCGCACAGATGAACGCTCCAGAACATGGTTCTAGGGGTGTCGTGTACATTGTTATATGCGTGTGGGTGTGGTTCTGTGGTTCTGTGGATGAGGCGTTTTTTTGTGTTTCCGACTCGGAAGAATAACGATTGATCTGTGCATAGCAATAGGTAGTTTAGTTTTTCAGTTTATATAGGGCATGGCATTTTGATTTGCTTGAATGAGCTAGCAGCTCCTTGCAGATACCACGCGATTCCGGCCAGACCCTTTGGTCGCCACGCCAGGGCCATGGCAAAGAGTCAGTTGTTCGTATCCGCTCTTGGTCTGGCTGCCAAGGGGAATGCCAAGGGACCGGCATCCATGATTCTTCCCCCCAAACCCCCGCATTCTTTCTCCTGGCCTCCCCATCGCCCAAATCCGGGGAGGGGAAGGTTGGCGACTTGTCTTGCTCCAGTTTTTGTGGGGAACCCCCCACCCCCCCCGCCTTCCCCGGACCATTGCCATTTCTCCTTCCCTTTTCTTCCCCAGACCGAGGTAAATTGTTGACCTGTTGAGCGGTTATTGGATTCGTTGCTCCTCAAGGTCCCGCGAAACTAAGTTTCTTGTTTGGCAGCGACGCCATCAGCTGCGCCGGGTGTGTGGTCTGTGGAGGGGAGACAATGGAGGGAGTCGACTTCGTCATGTAGCCGCGTGGGTGGAGAACGACAGAGAAAGAAGAGAGGGGGGGGAGGATGTAGATTTCCGATTGACTAGTTGACTTGTTCTGCTCTGCTAGGCAGTTTCTTTCTTCTTATCTTTGTGCGACATATAACTACTATTCACTACCCCCGGACCGACCGACATCTACCTACCCCCTGCTTTTTCTAAAATCTCTTCTCATTGCTTTTTTTTTTTTTTTGGTCTTGGCAAGTCGGGCTTTCCATCGATAGTCGCTTTTGAAGATCGAGTTTCCTTTTTTCTTTTTGGTTCTCTCACACCTCTGCACACGCCCGTCATGTCCCCTCCCAGCAGCGAGAAAGGCGGGGCCAGCGTGGACCGCATCGAGGACATCACGCAGGCCAACCCCAGCCCCCACGACGTCGACCACGACGAGGAGTACTCCTACGCGGAGCAGCGCAAGATCATCCACCGCATCGATCGCCGGCTGGTGACCATCACCGGTCTGGCGTATTGTATTTCCCTGATGGATCGGACGAACTTGAGCATGGCTGCTGTCGCGGGGTGCGTTGATGGCCTGGCCTTAGGTCTACCATTCGTGCAGTGCCTGTGTACTGACTGATTGTGCCCTGTCTAGCATGACGAAAGACCTGCAGTTGACGGTTGGGACACGCTATGTGGGTGTTTCCTGGGGCTAGTGGCTCGTGGCTAGTGGGGCTGGTTTGGTGGATGTGCTTGTGCTCGTGCTTGTGCTAACCCCCCGCTGACTTAGTCGGTGATCGTGCTCATTTTCTTTGTTCCCTACGTGATCTTCCAGCCGCCGATGACGGTGGTCACTCGCAAGTTTGGGCCGACGATCTTTCTGGGCAGTATTGTTATCTCTTGGGGGGCGATTTTGGTGGTGAGTTATTCTGTGTCTTGTTGTTTGGATTTGCGGTAAAGGTGGAGTTTCTGATGGTTGTTGGCGTTTTAGGGAATGGGGTTTACGAAGAATTGGAAGCAGATGGTTGCTTGTCGGTTCCTCTTGGGGATTTTGGAGGCTGGTGAGTGGTGTTTGGGGTTTTCCTCGGGGAGGGGTGTGAGGTTGGTGCTGACGATGGCAGGTTATTTCCCGGGCTGTGTGTACCTACTTTCCAGTTGGTACACGAGGTGTAAGTTCTATGTTTCGTTTTGAGGAGTGTGGTTTTGTGCTGACGACGGCGCAGTCGACGTGCAGAAGCGCTTCTCCATCTTCTACCTCATCGGCTGCGTCGCCTCTGCTCTGGCCGGAATCCTCGCGTTCGGGCTGATGCAGATGGAAGGGCTGCAGGGCTTGCGCGGCTGGCGATGGATCTTCATCATGGAGGGTGTCGTACGTATACCTGGGGCACGCAGTTGGCGGCTGGCGGGTTTCTGATGCAGCTGTAGATCACCGCGGTCATCGGGGTCCTCACTCTGATCTTCCTGGTCGACTTCCCCGACCGAGCCCACAAGTCCTGGCGCTTCCTGACCGAGAAAGAAAGCTCCTTCATCGTCCGGCGCATCAACCGCGATCGGTCGGATGGCAACGAAGAGCCCTTCTCGCTGAAGCGGTTCTTGTCTCCCGCTCTGGATCTCAAAATCTGGGGGTTCGCGATGATTTTCTTGTACGCCCCCCCCCTCCGACGGCATTTGCTTCAGTTTGAGACCAAGCTAACAGCCTCCAGCTGCACCACAACCGTCACCTACGCCATCGCCTACTTCCTCCCCATCATCCTGCAGCAAGGCATGGGCTTCAGCATCGGCGCGGCGCAGTGCCTCGCCGCGCCCCCCTACATCTTCGCCGGCATCATCATGTTCGGCGGCGCCTGGGTCGGCGACAAGTACCGCGTGCGCGGCGCCATCGTGGTCTTCAACGCCCTGCTCTGCATCATCGGCCTCCCGATCATGGGCTTCGCGCACGGCAACGCCGCCCGCTACGTCGGCGTCTTCTTCAGCGTCGCCGGCGCCAACTCCAACATCCCCGCCGTCATGGCCTACCAGGCCAACAACGTCCGCGGCCAGTGGACGCGCGCGCTGTCCAGCGCCACCCTGGTGGGCTTCGGGGGCATCGGCGGCATCGTGAGCAGTCTGGTGTTTCGGTCGGAGGACGCCCCGGGGTATCGGCCGGGCATGTGGACTACGATCGCGTGAGTTTTCCCTTCTGCTTTGTCGATGGCTTTGACTGATTTTTTTTTCCCCTTTGGGTAGGTGCAATATTTTGATCCTGGTGATTGTCGGGGCGCTGAGTTGGTGGTTCCGGAAGTCGAATGCCGAGGCAGAGCGCGGACAGAGGGTTATCGAAGGGGCGGAGGATTTTAGGTATACGCTTTGAGTTGATTATCGGGTGGAGTGTGTGTGGTCACTGCGGTGTAGTCGGGAAAGTTAATACTATGTACCTAGACAGGATCCGGCACTGACCACACCTTACCTTGCGATATGTAGTTTATCTTAGTAGTTAGTTACTAACTTTACACGAAATGAATATGATTGCACGCCTTATCGTAGTCCTTCCCCGGACTGACCAGACAGACTAAGCGAAGTTAATCCTGGTCAGCTGCCAGCCAGCCTCAGGCACCCCGCACGACGCCTTATCTTATCAGCTCAGCTCCAAGCAGCAACCCGACTAAACCCGAAAAGGTAACCTACCGTACCGGAGCCGGCCGGATTCCGAGGCCGGGGCAGGCGGGCTCCATTGGCGGAGATTAGCGACTCCCGATGAACATCGAATCGCCCTTTAAGATCCACCGTCCATCCCCGTCTGGACTCCTCTGCTTCGCTTTTGTGCGATTTGCTCGGTTTGGCGTTCCGTTGGACTGGCTTTGTTCCAAGTGGTGGGTTGCCTGGCTGCTGAGGGATTAGTTCGGGTTGCGCCCTTGCAGAGTGCAGAACGTGGGTTTGTGTTGGGACGGTGCGGTGAGTTGAACACCTGTCCGGGTGCTTGGTTTGCATATCTGTTATTCTGGTGGTTGCGAACTCGGCTGATATCAGAACAGAAAACATATCCCGATAGCAATCGTCTCCTCCGGTATCTGCGCGTTATTAAGAGGGTTCTCTGCTTCACTCCCGAGCACCACTGCCTGGTTCCTTGAATCGCCCTCGCTGTCGAAAATGGTATCCCCAATGTACACCCTCTACGTGGGGACCTTCATCCAACTCCCCCGCACCTCCTCCCCGGACGGCAGACATGAGCTCGCCATCACCCGCGGCGCCCTCTGGGTGTCCGCCGCCGACGGCAAGATCAAGGGCTTCGACTGGAGCGTCGCCTCCGAGTCCGACCTGCAGACCCTGCTCAAGCGGCACGGGTGGGTGCTCGCCGGCGCAGGCAGTCGCAGCTGCGTGCGTGTGCAACTGGTGCGCGCTCGCGAAGAGCTGAACGAGTTCTTCTTCCCCGGCTTTGTCGGTATGCCAACCCCCCCCCGTAAACATCATTCCCAGTCCCAAATGAGGACTTCCCGGGGGAGAACCCCCGGACCCCCCTTTTTTTCAGCTTCCTGGTAACCCGCATTCTGGGACTTATGGTCGAGTGTTGCTGGGAAGCTGAAAGAAAGGGGGGTCCGGGGGTTCTCCCCCGGAAGTCTTCGGACCGCCCCTCCCATTCTGTACTGCACTCTG